>NW_028155183.1:0-54063 GCF_905171665.1 Trachurus trachurus | reverse complement strand
TTTGACCAAAATTAAAATTTTAAATTTCTCCAAACTCGGATATATCATCTGGGGGTCCGAGGGGAGTCCAACGCAGAAGGTTTGGTTGAAATCGGGCCGGTGGTTTTGGAGAAAATGACCAAAAACCAAACAGGCGATTTTAAAAAGACGACAGGTACGCGCCTGTCGTTTTTTTTGACCAATTTTTTTTTTTTTTGACCAAAAATTAAAATTTCTCCAAACTCGGATATATCATCTGGGGGTCCGAGGGGAGTCCAACGCAGAAGGTTTGGTTGAAATCGGGCCGGTGGTTTTGGAGAAAATGACCAAAAACCAAACAGGCGATTTTAAAAAGACGACAGGTACGCGCCTGTCGTTTTTTTTTGACCAATTTTTTTTTTTTTTTGACCAAAAATTAAAATTTCTCCAAACTCGGATATATCATCTGGGGGTCCGAGGGGAGTCCAACGCAGAAGGTTTGGTTGAAATCGGGCCGGTGGTTTTGGAGAAAATGACCAAAAACCAAACAGGCGATTTTAAAAAGACGACAGGTACGCGCCTGTCGTTTTTTTTTGACCAAATTTTTTTTTTTTTTTGACCAAAAATTAAAATTTCTCCAAATTTCTCCAAACTCGGATATATCATCTGGGGGTCCGAGGGGAGTCCAACGCAGAAGGTTTGGTTGAAATCGGGCCGGTGGTTTTGGAGAAAATGACCAAAAACCAAACAGGCGATTTTAAAAAGACGACAGGTACGCGCCTGTCGTTTTTTTTGACCAAATTTTTTTTTTTTTTTTGACCAAAAATTAAAATTTCTCCAAACTCGGATATATCATCTGGGGGTCCGAGGGGAGTCCAACGCAGAAGGTTTGGTTGAAATCGGGCCGGTGGTTTTGGAGAAAATGACCAAAAACCAAACAGGCGATTTTAAAAAGACGACAGGTACGCGCCTGTCGTTTTTTTTTGACCAAATTTTTTTTTTTTTTTGACCAAAAATTAAAATTTCTCCAAACTCGGATATATCATCTGGGGGTCCGAGGGGAGTCCAACGCAGAAGGTTTGGTTGAAATCGGGCCGGTGGTTTTGGAGAAAATGACCAAAAACCAAACAGGCGATTTTAAAAAGACGACAGGTACGCGCCTGTCGTTTTTTTTTGACCAAATTTTTTTTTTTTTTTGACCAAAAATTAAAATTTCTCCAAACTCGGATATATCATCTGGGGGTCCGAGGGGAGTCCAACGCAGAAGGTTTGGTTGAAATCGGGCCGGTGGTTTTGGAGAAAATGACCAAAAACCAAACAGGCGATTTTAAAAAGACGACAGGTACGCGCCTGTCGTTTTTTTTGACCAATTTTTTTTTTTTTTTGACCAAAAATTAAAATTTCTCCAAACTCGGATATATCATCTGGGGGTCCGAGGGGAGTCCAACGCAGAAGGTTTGGTTGAAATCGGGCCGGTGGTTTTGGAGAAAATGACCAAAAACCAAACAGGCGATTTTAAAAAGACGACAGGTACGCGCCTGTCGTTTTTTTTTTACCAAATTTTTTTTTTTTTTTTACCAAAATTAAAAATTTCTCCAAACTCGATATATCATCTGGGGGTCCGAGGGGAGTCCAACGCAGAAGGTTTGGTTGAAATCGGGCCGGTGGTTTTGGAGAAAATGACCAAAAACCAAACAGGCGATTTTAAAAAGACGACAGGTACGCGCCTGTCGTTTTTTTTTGACCAAATTTTTTTTTTTTTTTGACCAAAAATTAAATTTCTCCAAACTCGGATATATCATCTGGGGGTCCGAGGGGAGTCCAACGCAGAAGGTTTGGTTGAAATCGGGCCGGTGGTTTTGGAGAAAATGACCAAAAACCAAACAGGCGATTTTAAAAAGACGACAGGTACGCGCCTGTCGTTTTTTTTTGACCAAATTTTTTTTTTTTTTTGACCAAAAATTAAAATTTCTCCAAACTCGGATATATCATCTGGGGGTCCGAGGGGAGTCCAACGCAGAAGGTTTGGTTGAAATCGGGCCGGTGGTTTTGGAGAAAATGACCAAAAACCAAACAGGCGATTTAAAAAGACGACAGGTACGCGCCTGTTTTTTTTTGACCAATTTTTTTTTTTTTTTGACCAAAAATTAAAATTCTCCAAATTTCTCCAAACTCGGATATATCATCTGGGGGTCCGAGGGGAGTCCAACGCAGAAGGTTTGGTTGAAATCGGGCCGGTGGTTTTGGAGAAAATGACCAAAAACCAAACAGGCGATTTTAAAAAGACGAGGTAGGTTTTTTTTTTGACCAAATTTTTTTTTTTTTTGACCAAAAATTAAAATTTCTCCAAATCTCCAAACTCGGATATATCATCTGGGGGTCCGAGGGGAGTCCAACGCAGAAGGTTTGGTTGAAATCGGGCCGGTGGTTTTGGAGAAAATGACCAAAAACCAAACAGGCGATTTTAAAAAGACGACAGGTACGCGCCTGTCGTTTTTTTTGACCAAATTTTTTTTTTTTTTTTGACCAAAAATTTAAAATTTCTCCAAACTCGGATATATCATCTGGGGGTCCGAGGGGAGTCCAACGCAGAAGGTTTGGTTGAAATCGGGCCGGTGGTTTTGGAGAAAATGACCAAAAACCAAACAGGCGATTTTAAAAAGACGACAGGTACGCGCCTGTCGTTTTTTTTTGACCAAATTTTTTTTTTTTTTTTGACCAAAAATTTAAAATTTCTCCAAACTCGGATATATCATCTGGGGGTCCGAGGGGAGTCCAACGCAGAAGGTTTGGTTGAAATCGGGCCGGTGGTTTTGGAGAAAATGACCAAAAACCAAACAGGCGATTTTAAAAAGACGACAGGTACGCGCCTGTCGTTTTTTTTGACCAAATTTTTTTTTTTTTTTGACCAAAAATTAAAATTTCTCCAAATTTCTCCAAACTCGGATATATCATCTGGGGGTCCGAGGGGAGTCCAACGCAGAAGGTTTGGTTGAAATCGGGCCGGTGGTTTTGGAGAAAATGACCAAAAACCAAACAGGCGATTTTAAAAAGACGACAGGTACGCGCCTGTCGTTTTTTTTGACCAAATTTTTTTTTTTTTTTGACCAAAAATTTAAAATTTCTCCAAACTCGGATATATCATCTGGGGGTCCGAGGGGAGTCCAACGCAGAAGGTTTGGTTGAAATCGGGCCGGTGGTTTTGGAGAAAATGACCAAAAACCAAACAGGCGATTTTAAAAAGACGACAGGTACGCGCCTGTCTTTTTTTTTGACCAATTTTTTTTTTTTTTTTGACCAAAAATTAAAATTTCTCCAAACTCGGATATATCATCTGGGGGTCCGAGGGGAGTCCAACGCAGAAGGTTTGGTTGAAATCGGGCCGGTGGTTTTGGAGAAAATGACCAAAAACCAAACAGGCGATTTTAAAAAGACGACAGGTACGCGCCTGTCGTTTTTTTTTGACCAAATTTTTTTTTTTTTTTTACCAAAAATTAAAATTTCTCCAAACTCGGATATATCATCTGGGGGTCCGAGGGGAGTCCAACGCAGAAGGTTTGGTTGAAATCGGGCCGGTGGTTTTGGAGAAAATGACCAAAAACCAAACAGGCGATTTTAAAAAGACGACAGGTACGCGCCTGTCGTTTTTTTTGACCAATTTTTTTTTTTTTTTGACCAAAAATTAAAATTTCTCCAAACTCGGATATATCATCTGGGGGTCCGAGGGGAGTCCAACGCAGAAGGTTTGGTTGAAATCGGGCCGGTGGTTTTGGAGAAAATGACCAAAAACCAAACAGGCGATTTTAAAAAGACGACAGGTATTCTTTTGACGAAATTTTTTTTTTTTTTTGACCAAAAATTAAAATTTAAAATTTCTCCAAACTCGGATATATCATCTGGGGGTCCGAGGGGAGTCCAACGCAGAAGGTTTGGTTGAAATCGGGCCGGTGGTTTTGGAGAAAATGACCAAAAACCAAACAGGCGATTTTAAAAAGACGACAGGTACGCGTTTTTTTTTTGACCAAATTTTTTTTTTTTTTTGACCAAAAATTAAAATTTCTCCAAACTACGGATATATCATCTGGGGGTCCGAGGGGAGTCCAACGCAGAAGGTTTGGTTGAAATCGGGCCGGTGGTTTTGGAGAAAATGACCAAAAACCAAACAGGCGATTTTAAAAAGACGACAGGTACGCGCCTGTCGTTTTTTTTTGACCAAATTTTTTTTTTTTTTTGACCAAAAATTAAAATTTCTCCAAACTCGAATATATCATCTGGGGGTCCGAGGGGAGTCCAACGCAGAAGGTTTGGTTGAAATCGGGCCGGTGGTTTTGGAGAAAATGACCAAAAACCAAACAGGCGATTTTAAAAAGACGACAGGTACGCGCCTGTCGTTTTTTTTTTGACCAATTTTTTTTTTTTTTTTGACCAAAAATTAAAATTTCTCCAAACTCGGATATATCATCTGGGGGTCCGAGGGGAGTCCAACGCAGAAGGTTTGGTTGAAATCGGGCCGGTGGTTTTGGAGAAAATGACCAAAAACCAAACAGGCGATTTTAAAAAGACGACAGGTACGCGCCTGTCGTTTTTTTTTGACCAAATTTTTTTTTTTTTTTGACCAAAAATTAAAATTTCTCCAAATTTCTCCAAACTCGGATATATCATCTGGGGGTCCGAGGGGAGTCCAACGCAGAAGGTTTGGTTGAAATCGGGCCGGTGGTTTTGGAGAAAATGACCAAAAACCAAACAGGCGATTTTAAAAAGACGACAGGTACGCGCCTGTCGTTTTTTTTTGACCAAATTTTTTTTTTTTTTTGACCAAAAATTAAATTTCTCCAAACTCGGATATATCATCTGGGGGTCCGAGGGGAGTCCAACGCAGAAGGTTTGGTTGAAATCGGGCCGGTGGTTTTGGAGAAAATGACCAAAAACCAAACAGGCGATTTTAAAAAGACGACAGGTACGCGCCTGTCGTTTTTTTTGACCAATTTTTTTTTTTTTTTTGACCAAAAATTAAAATTTCTCCAAATTTCTCAACTCGGATATATCATCTGGGGGTCCGAGGGGAGTCCAACGCAGAAGGTTTGGTTGAAATCGGGCCGGTGGTTTTGGAGAAAATGACCAAAAACCAAACAGGCGATTTTAAAAGACGACAGGTACGCGCCTGTCGTTTTTTTTTGACCAATTTTTTTTTTTTTTTTGACCAAAAATTAAAATTTCTCCAAACTCGGATATATCATCTGGGGGTCCGAGGGGAGTCCAACGCAGAAGGTTTGGTTGAAATCGGGCCGGTGGTTTTGGAGAAAATGACCAAAAACCAAACAGGCGATTTTAAAAAGACGACAGGTACGCGCCTGTCGTTTTTTTTTGACCAATTTTTTTTTTTTTTTTGACCAAAAATTAAATTTCTCCAAATTTCTCCAAACTCGGATATATCATCTGGGGGTCCGAGGGGAGTCCAACGCAGAAGGTTTGGTTGAAATCGGGCCGGTGGTTTTGGAGAAAATGACCAAAAACCAAACAGGCGATTTTAAAAAGACGACAGGTACGCGCCTGTCGTTTTTTTTTGACCAAATTTTTTTTTTTTTTTGACGAAAATTAAAATTTCTCCAAACTCGAATATATCATCTGGGGGTCCGAGGGGAGTCCAACGCAGAAGGTTTGGTTGAAATCGGGCCGGTGGTTTTGGAGAAAATGACCAAAAACCAAACAGGCGATTTTAAAAAGACGACAGGTACGCGCCTGTCGTTTTTTTTTGACCAAATTTTTTTTTTTTTTTGACCAAAAATTAAATTTCTCCAAACTCGGATATATCATCTGGGGGTCCGAGGGGAGTCCAACGCAGAAGGTTTGGTTGAAATCGGGCCGGTGGTTTTGGAGAAAATGACCAAAAACCAAACAGGCGATTTTAAAAAGACGACAGGTACGCGCCTGTCGTTTTTTTTGACCAAATTTTTTTTTTTTTTTTGACCAAAAATTTAAAATTTCTCCAAACTCGATATATCATCTGGGGGTCCGAGGGGAGTCCAACGCAGAAGGTTTGGTTGAAATCGGGCCGGTGGTTTTGGAGAAAATGACCAAAAACCAAACAGGCGATTTTAAAAAGACGACAGGTACGCGCCTGTCGTTTTTTTTTGACCAAATTTTTTTTTTTTTTTTGACCAAAAATTAAAATTTCTCCAAACTCGGATATATCATCTGGGGGTCCGAGGGGAGTCCAACGCAGAAGGTTTGGTTGAAATCGGGCCGGTGGTTTTGGAGAAAATGACCAAAAACCAAACAGGCGATTTTAAAAAGACGACAGGTACGCGCCTGTCGTTTTTTTTTGACCAAATTTTTTTTTTTTTTTTGACCAAAATTAAAATTTCTCCAATTCTCAAACTCGATATATCATCTGGGGGTCCGAGGGGAGTCCAACGCAGAAGGTTTGGTTGAAATCGGGCCGGTGGTTTTGGAGAAAATGACCAAAAACCAAACAGGCGATTTTAAAAAGACGACAGGTACGCGCCTGTCGTTTTTTTTTTACCAAATTTTTTTTTTTTTTTGACCAAAAATTAAAATTTCTCCAAACTCGGATATATCATCTGGGGGTCCGAGGGGAGTCCAACGCAGAAGGTTTGGTTGAAATCGGGCCGGTGGTTTTGGAGAAAATGACCAAAAACCAAACAGGCGATTTTAAAAAGACGACAGGTACGCGCCTGTCGTTTTTTTTTTGACCAATTTTTTTTTTTTTTTTGACCAAAAATTAAAATTTCTCCAAACTCGAATATATCATCTGGGGGTCCGAGGGGAGTCCAACGCAGAAGGTTTGGTTGAAATCGGGCCGGTGGTTTTGGAGAAAATGACCAAAAACCAAACAGGCGATTTTAAAAAGACGACAGGTACGCGCCTGTCGTTTTTTTTTGACCAATTTTTTTTTTTTTTTTGACCAAAAATTAAAATTTCTCCAAACTCGGATATATCATCTGGGGGTCCGAGGGGAGTCCAACGCAGAAGGTTTGGTTGAAATCGGGCCGGTGGTTTTGGAGAAAATGACCAAAAACCAAACAGGCGATTTTAAAAGACGACAGGTACGCGCCTGTCTTTTTTATTTACCAAATTTTTTTTTTTTTTGACCAAAATTAAAATTTCTCCAAACTCGAATAAATCATCTGGGGGTCCGAGGGGAGTCCAACGCAGAAGGTTTGGTTGAAATCGGGCCGGTGGTTTTGGAGAAAATGACCAAAAACCAAACAGGCGATTTTAAAAAGACGACAGGTACGCGCCTGTCGTTTTTTTTTTACCATTTTTTTTTTTTTTTTGACCAAAAATAAAATTTCTCCAAACTCGAATATATCATCTGGGGGTCCGAGGGGAGTCCAACGCAGAAGGTTTGGTTGAAATCGGGCCGGTGGTTTTGGAGAAAATGACCAAAAACCAAACAGGCGATTTTAAAAAGACGACAGGTACGCGCCTGTCGTTTTTTTTTGACCAATTTTTTTTTTTTTTTTACCAAAAATTAAAATTTCTCCAAACTCGGATTTATCATCTGGGGGTCCGAGGGGAGTCCAACGCAGAAGATTTGGTTGAAATCGGGCCGGTGGTTTTGGAGAAAATGACCAAAAACCAAACAGGCGATTTGAAAAAAGACGACAGGTACGCGCCTGTCGTTTTTTTTTGACCAAATTTTTTTTTTTTTTTACCAAAAATTAAAATTTCTCCAAACTCGGATATATCATCTGGGGGTCCGAGGGGAGTCCAACGCAGAAGGTTTGGTTGAAATCGGGCCAGTGGTTTTGAGAAAATGACCAAAAACCAAACAGGCGATTTTAAAAAGACGACAGGTTTTTTTTTAACCAAATTTTTTTTTTTATTTTGACCAAAAATTAAAATTTCTCCAAATTTCTCCAAACTCGGATATATCATCTGGGGGTCCGAGGGGAGTCCAACGCAGAAGGTTTGGTTGATATCGGGCCGGTGGTTTTGGAGAAAATGACCAAAAACCAAACAGGCGATTTTAAAAAGACGACAGGTTTTTTTTTTACCAAATTTTTTTTTTTTTTTGACCAAAAATTAAAATTTCTCCAAATCTCTCCAAACTCGGATATATCATCTGGGGGTCCGAGGGGAGTCCAACGCAGAAGGTTTGGTTGAAATCGGGCCGGTGGTTTTCTCCAAAATGACCAAAACCAAACGGGCGATTTTAAAAAGACGACAGGTTTTTTTGACCAAATTTTTTTTTTTTTTTTTGACCAAAAATTAAAATTTCTCCAAATTCCTCCAAACTCGGATATATCATCTGGGGGTCCGAGGGGAGTCCAACGCAGAAGGTTTGGTTGAAATCGGGCCGGTGGTTTTGGAGAAAATGACCAAAAACCAAACAGGCGATTTTAAAAAGACGACAGGTACGCGCCTGTCGTTTTTTTTTGACCAAATTTTTTTTTTTTTTTGACGAAAATTAAAATTTCTCCAAACTCGGATATATCATCTGGGGGTCCGAGGGGAGTCCAACGCAGAAGGTTTGGTTGAAATCGGGCCGGTGGTTTTGGAGAAAATGACCAAAAACCAAACAGGCGATTTTAAAAAGACGACAGGTACGCGCCTGTCGTTTTTTTTTGACCAAAAATTAAAATTTCTCCAAATTTCTCCAAACTCGGATATATCATCTGGGGGTCCTAGGGGAGTCCAACGCAGAAGGTTTGGTTGAAATCGGAACGGTGGTTTTGGAGAAAATGACCAAAAACCAAACAGGCGATTTTAAAAAGACGACAGGTACGCGCCTGTCGTTTTTTTTTGACCAATTTTTTTTTTTTTTTGACCAAAAATTCAAATTTCTCCAAACTCGGATATATCATCTGGGGGTCCGAGGGGAGTCCAACGCAGAAGGTTTGGTTGAAATCGGGCCGGTGGTTTTGGAGAAAATGACCAAAAACCAAACAGGCGATTTTAAAAAGACGACAGGTACGCGCCTGTCGTTTTTTTTTGACCAATTTTTTTTTTTTTTTGACCAAAAATTAAAATTTCTCCAAACTCGGATATATCATCTGGGGGTCCGAGGGGAGTCCAACGCAGAAGGTTTGGTTGAAATCGGGCCGGTGGTTTTGGAGAAAATGACCAAAAACCAAACAGGCGATTTTAAAAAGACGACAGGTACGCGCCTGTCGTTTTTTTTGACCAATTTTTTTTTTTTTTTTGACCAAAAATTAAAATTTCTCCAAACTCGGATATATCATCTGGGGGTCCGAGGGGAGTCCAACGCAGAAGGTTTGGTTGAAATCGGGCCGGTGGTTTTGGAGAAAATGACCAAAAACCAAACAGGCGATTTTAAAAAGACGACAGGTACGCGCCTGTCGTTTTTTTTGACCAATTTTTTTTTTTTTTTTTGACCAAAAATTAAAAATTCTCCAAACTCGGATATATCATCTGGGGGTCCGAGGGGAGTCCAACGCAGAAGGTTTGGTTGAAATCGGGCCGGTGGTTTTGGAGAAAATGACCAAAAACCAAACAGGCGATTTTAAAAAGACGACAGGTACGCGCCTGTCGTTTTTTTTTGACCAATTTTTTTTTTTTTTTTTACCAAAAATTAAAATTTCTCCAAACTCGGATTTATCATCTGGGGGTCCGAGGGGAGTCCAACGCAGAAGATTTGGTTGAAATCGGGCCGGTGGTTTTGGAGAAAATGACCAAAAACCAAACAGGCGATTTGAAAAAAGACGACAGGTACGCGCCTGTCGTTTTTTTTTGACCAAATTTTTTTTTTTTTTTACCAAAAATTAAAATTTCTCCAAACTCGGATATATCATCTGGGGGTCCGAGGGGAGTCCAACGCAGAAGGTTTGGTTGAAATCGGGCCAGTGGTTTTGGAGAAAATGACCAAAAACCAAACAGGCGATTTTAAAAAGACGACAGGTTTTTTTTTAACCAAATTTTTTTTTTTTTTTGACCAAAAATTAAAATTTCTCCAAATTTCTCCAAACTCGATATATCATCTGGGGGTCCGAGGGGAGTCCAACGCAGAAGGTTTGGTTGATATCGGGCCGGTGGTTTTGGAGAAAATGACCAAAAACCAAACAGGCGATTTTAAAAAGACGACAGGTTTTTTTTTTACCAAATTTTTTTTTTTTTTTTGACCAAAAATTAAAATTTCTCCAAATCTCTCCAAACTCGGATATATCATCTGGGGGTCCGAGGGGAGTCCAACGCAGAAGGTTTGGTTGAAATCGGGCCGGTGGTTTTGGAGAAAATGACCAAAAACCAAACAGGCGATTTTAAAAAGACGACAGGTACGCGCCTGTCGTTTTTTTTTTTGACCAAATTTTTTTTTTTTTTTTGACGAAAATTTAAAATTTCTCCAAACTCGAATATATCATCTGGGGGTCCGAGGGGAGTCCAACGCAGAAGGTTTGGTTGAAATCGGGCCGGTGGTTTTGGAGAAAATGACCAAAAACCAAACAGGCGATTTTAAAAAGACGACAGGTACGCGCCTGTCGTTTTTTTTTTGACCAATTTTTTTTTTTTTTTGACCAAAAATTAAAATTTCTCCAAACTCGGATTTATCATCTGGGGGTCCGAGGGGAGTCCAACGCAGAAGGTTTGGTTGAAATCGGGCCGGTGGTTTTGGAGAAAATGACCAAAAACCAAACAGGCGATTTTAAAAAGACGACAGGTACGCGCCTGTCGTTTTTTTTTGACCAAAATTTTTTTTTTTTTTGACCAAAAATTAAAATTTCTCCAAATTTCTCCAAACTCGGATATATCATCTGGGGGTCCGAGGGGAGTCCAACGCAGAAGGTTTGGTTGAAATCGGGCCGGTGGTTTTGGAGAAAATGACCAAAAACCAAACAGGCGATTTTAAAAAGACGACAGGTACGCGCCTGTCGTTTTTTTTTTACCAATTTTTTTTTTTTTTTTGACCAAAAATAAAAATTTCTCCAAACTCGAATATATCATCTGGGGGTCCGAGGGGAGTCCAACGCAGAAGGTTTGGTTGAAATCGGGCCGGTGGTTTTGGAGAAAATGACCAAAAATCAAACAGGTGATTTTAAAAAGACGACAGGTACGCGCCTGTCGTTTTTTTTTTGACCAATTTTTTTTTTTTTTTGACCAAAAATTAAAATTTCTCCAAACTCGGATTTATCATCTGGGGGTCCGAGGGGAGTCCAACGCAGAAGATTTGGTTGAAATCGGGCCGGTGGTTTTGGAGAAAATGACCAAAAACCAAACAGGCGATTTGAAAAAAGACGACAGGTACGCGCCTGTCGTTTTTTTTGACCATTTTTTTTTTTTTTTGACCAAAAATTAAAATTTCTCCAAACTCGGATATATCATCTGGGGGTCCGAGGGGAGTCCAACGCAGAAGGTTTGGTTGAAATCGGGCCGGTGGTTTTGGAGAAAATGTCCAAAAACCAAACGGGCGATTTTAAAAAGACGACAGGTTTTTTTTTGACCAAATTTTTTTTTTTTTTTTTGACCAAAAATTAAAATTTCTCCAAATTCCTCCAAACTCGGATATATCATCTGGGGGTCCGAGGGGAGTCCAACGCAGAAGGTTTGGTTGAAATCGGGCCGGTGGTTTTGGAGAAAATGACCAAAAACCAAACAGGCGATTTTAAAAAGACGACAGGTACGCGCCTGTCGTTTTTTTTTGACCCAATTTTTTTTTTTTTTTGACGAAAATTTAAAATGTCTCTAAACTCGAATATATCATCTGGGGGTCCGAGGGGAGTCCAACGCAGAAGGTTTGGTTGAAATCGGGCCGGTGGTTTTGGAGAAAATGACCAAAAACCAAACAGGCGATTTTAAAAAGACGACAGGTACGCGCCTGTCGTTTTTTTTTGACCAAAAATTAAAATTTCTCCAAATTTCTCCAAACTCGGATATATCATCTGGGGGTCCGAGGGGAGTCCAACGCAGAAGGTTTGGTTGAAATCGGGACGGTGGTTTTGGAGAAAATGACCAAAAACCAAACAGGCGATTTTAAAAAGACGACAGGTACGCGCCTGTCGTTTTTTTTGACCAATTTTTTTTTTTTTTTTGACCAAAAATTCAAATTTCTCCAAACTCGGATATATCATCTGGGGGTCCGAGGGGAGTCCAACGCAGAAGGTTTGGTTGAAATCGGGCCGGTGATTTTGGAGAAAATGACCAAAAACCAAACAGGCGATTTTAAAAAGACGACAGGTACGCGCCTGTCGTTTTTTTTGACCAATTTTTTTTTTTTTTTTGACCAAAAATTAAAATTTCTCCAAACTCGGATATATCATCTGGGGGTCCGAGGGGAGTCCAACGCAGAAGGTTTGGTTGAAATCGGGCCGGTGGTTTTGGAGAAAATGACCAAAAACCAAACAGGCGATTTTAAAAAGACGACAGGTACGCGCCTGTCGTTTTTTTTTGACCAAAAATTAAAATTTCTCCAAATTTCTCCAAACTCGGATATATCATCTGGGGGTCCGAGGGGAGTCCAACGCAGAAGGTTTGGTTGAAATCGGGACGGTGGTTTTGGAGAAAATGACCAAAAACCAAACAGGCGATTTTAAAAAGACGACAGGTACGCGCCTGTCGTTTTTTTTGACCAATTTTTTTTTTTTTTGACCAAAAATTCAAATTTCTCCAAACTCGGATATATCATCTGGGGGTCCGAGGGGAGTCCAACGCAGAAGGTTTGGTTGAAATCGGGCCGGTGATTTTGGAGAAAATGACCAAAAACCAAACAGGCGATTTTAAAAAGACGACAGGTACGCGCCTGTCGTTTTTTTTGACCAAATTTTTTTTTTTTTTTGACCAAAAATTAAAATTTCTCCAAACTCGGATATATCATCTGGGGGTCCGAGGGGAGTCCAACGCAGAAGGTTTGGTTGAAATCGGGCCGGTGGTTTTGGAGAAAATGACCAAAAACCAAACAGGCGATTTTAAAAAGACGACAGGTACGCGCCTGTCGTTTTTTTTTGACCAATTTTTTTTTTTTTTTTGACCAAAAATTAAAATTTCTCCGAACTCGGATATATCATCTGGGGGTCCGAGGGGAGTCCAACGCAGAAGGTTTGGTTGAAATCGGGCCGGTGGTTTTGGAGAAAATGACCAAAAACCAAACAGGCGATTTTAAAAAGACGACAGGTACGCGCCTGTCGTTTTTTTTTTACCAAAAATTAAAATTTCTCCAAATTTCTCCAAACTCGGATATATCATCTGGGGGTCCGAGGGGAGTCCAACGCAGAAGGTTTGGTTGAAATCGGGACGGTGGTTTTGGAGAAAATGACCAAAAACCAAACAGGCGATTTTAAAAAGACGACAGGTACGCGCCTGTCGTTTTTTTTGACCAATTTTTTTTTTTTTTTGACCAAAAATTCAAATTTCTCCAAACTCGGATATATCATCTGGGGGTCCGAGGGGAGTCCAACGCAGAAGGTTTGGTTGAAATCGGGCCGGTGATTTTGGAGAAAATGACCAAAAACCAAACAGGCGATTTTAAAAAGACGACAGGTACGCGCCTGTCGTTTTTTTTGACCAATTTTTTTTTTTTTTTTGACCAAAAATTAAAATTTCTCCAAACTCGGATATATCATCTGGGGGTCCGAGGGGAGTCCAACGCAGAAGGTTTGGTTGAAATCGGGCCGGTGGTTTTGGAGAAAATGACCAAAAACCAAACAGGCGATTTTAAAAAGACGACAGGTACGCGCCTGTCGTTTTTTTTGACCAATTTTTTTTTTTTTTTTGACCAAAAATTCAAATTTCTCCAAACTCGGATATATCATCTGGGGGTCCGAGGGGAGTCCAACGCAGAAGGTTTGGTTGAAATCGGGCCGGTGGTTTTGGAGAAAATGACCAAAAACCAAACAGGCGATTTTAAAAAGACGACAGGTACGCGCCTGTCGTTTTTTTTGACCAATTTTTTTTTTTTTTTTGACCAAAAATTAAAAATTCTCCAAACTCGGATATATCATCTGGGGGTCCGAGGGGAGTCCAACGCAGAAGGTTTGGTTGAAATCGGGCCGGTGGTTTTGGAGAAAATGACCAAAAACCAAACAGGCGATTTTAAAAAGACGACAGGTTTTTTTTTGACCAAATTTTTTTTTTTTTTTGACCAAAAATTAAAATTTCTCAAAATTCCTCCAAACTCGGATATATCATCTGGGGGTCCGAGGGGAGTCCAACGCAGAAGGTTTGGTTGAAATCGGGCCGGTGGTTTTGGAGAAAATGACCAAAAACCAAACAGGCGATTTTAAAAAGACGACAGGTACGCGCCTGTCGTTTTTTTTGACCATTTTTTTTTTTTTTTTTACCAAAAATTAAAATTTCTCCAAATTTCTCCAAACTCGGATATATCATCTGGGGGTCCGAGGGGAGTCCTACGCAGAAGGTTTGGTTGAAATCGGGCCGGTGGTTTTGGAGAAAATGACCAAAAACCAAACAGGCGATTTTAAAAAGACGACAGGTACGCGCCTGTCGTTTTTTTTTTGACCAATTTTTTTTTTTTTTTTTGACCAAAAATTAAAATTTCTCCAAATTTCTCCAAACTCGGATATATCATCTGGGGGTCCGAGGGGAGTCCAACGCAGAAGGTTTGGTTGAAATCGGGCTGGTGGTTTTGGAGAAAATGACCAAAAACCAAACAGGCGATTTTAAAAAGACGACAGGTACGCGCCTGTCGTTTTATTTTGACCAAATTTTTTTTTTTTTTTTGACCAAAAATTAAAATTTCTCCAAACTCGGATATATCATCTGGGGGTCCGAGGGGAGTCCAACGCAGAAGGTTTGGTTGAAATCGGGCCGGTGGTTTTGGAGAAAATGACCAAAAACCAAACAGGCGATTTTAAAAAGACGACAGGTACGCGCCTGTCTTTTTTTTTGACCAAATTTTTTTTTTTTTTTTGACCAAAAATTAAAATTTCTCCAAATTTCTCCAAACTCGGATATATCATCTGGGGGTCCGAGGGGAGTCCAACGCAGAAGGTTTGGTTGAAATCGGGCTGGTGGTTTTGGAGAAAATGACCAAAAACCAAACAGGCGATTTTAAAAAGACGACAGGTACGCGCCTGTCGTTTTATTTTGACCAAATTTTTTTTTTTTTTTGACCAAAAATTAAAATTTCTCCAAACTCGGATATATCATCTGGGGGTCCGAGGGGAGTCCAACGCAGAAGGTTTGGTTGAAATCGGGCCGGTGGTTTTGGAGAAAATGACCAAAAACCAAACAGGCGATTTTAAAAAGACGACAGGTACGCGCCTGTCGTTTTTTTTTTGACCAAATTTTTTTTTTTTTTTTGACCAAAAATTACAATTTCTCCAAATTTCTCCAAACTCGGATATATCATCTGGGGGTCCGAGGGGAGTCCAACGCAGAAGGTTTGGTTGAAATCGGGCCGGTGGTTTTGGAGAAAATGACCAAAAACCAAACAGGCGATTTTAAAAAGACGACAGGTTTTTTTTTGACCAAATTTTTTTTTTTTTTTGACCAAAAATTAAAATTTCTCCAAATTTCTCCAAACTCGGATATATCATCTGGGGGTCCGAGGGGAGTCCAACGCAGAAGGTTTGGTTGAAATCGGGCCGGTGGTTTTGGAGAAAATGACCAAAAACCAAACAGGCGATTTAAAAAAGACGACAGGTACGCGCCTGTCGTTTTATTTTGACCAAATTTTTTTTTTTTTTTTGACCAAAAATTAAAATTTCTCCAAATTTCTCCAAACTCGGATATATCATCTGGGGGTCCGAGGGGAGTCCAACGCAGAAGGTTTGGTTGAAATCGGGCCGGTGGTTTTGGAGAAAATGACCAAAAACCAAACAGGCGATTTTAAAAAGACGACAGGTACGCGCCTGTCGTTTTTTTTTTGACCAAATTTTTTTTTTTTTTGACCAAAAATTAAAATTTCTCCAAATTTCTCCAAACTCGGATATATCATCTGGGGGTCCGAGGGGAGTCCAACGCAGAAGGTTTGGTTGAAATCGGGCCGGTGGTTTTGGAGAAAATGACCAAAAACCAAACAGGCGATTTTAAAAAGACGACAGGTACGCGCCTGTCGTTTTTTTTTGACCAAATTTTTTTTTTTTTTTGACGAAAATTTAAAATTTCTCCAAACTCGAATATATCATCTGGGGGTCCGAGGGGAGTCCAACGCAGAAGGTTTGGTTGAAATCGGGCCGGTGGTTTTGGAGAAAATGACCAAAAACCAAACAGGCGATTTTAAAAAGATGACAGGTACGCGCCTGTCGTTTTATTTTGACCAAATTTTTTTTTTTTTGGACGAAAATTTAAAATTTCTCCAAACTCAAATATATCATCTGGGGGTCCGAGGGGAGTCCAACGCAGAAGGTTTGGTTGAAATCGGGCCGGTGGTTTTGGAGAAAATGACCAAAAACCAAACAGGCGATTTTAAAAAGACGACCTGTCGTTTTTTTTTTGACCAATTTTTTTTTTTTTTTTTACCAAAAATTTAAATTTCTCCAAATTTCTCCAAACTCGGATATATCATCTGGGGGTCCGAGGGGAGTCCAACGCAGAAGGTTTGGTTGAAATCGGGCCGGTGGTTTTGGAGAAAATGACCAAAAACCAAACAGGCGATTTTAAAAAGACGACAGGTTTTATTTTGACCAAATTTTTTTTTTTTTTTGACCAAAAATTAAAATTTCTCCAAATTTCTCCAAACTCGGATATATCATCTGGGGGTCCGAGGGGAGTCCAACGCAGAAGGTTTGGTTGAAATCGGGCCGGTGGTTTTGGAGAAAATGACCAAAAACCAAACAGGCGATTTTAAAAAGACGACAGGTACGCGCCTGTCGTTTTTTTTTGACCTTTTTTTTTTTTTTTTTGACGAAAATTTAAAATTTCTCCAAACTCGAATATATCATCTGGGGGTCCGAGGGGAGTCCAACGCAGAAGGTTTGGTTGAAATCGGGCCGGTGGTTTTGGAGAAAATGACCAAAAACCAAACAGGCGATTTGGTCGGTTTCCATGATTCCAATTTTTACAGCGCATTGATTATTTATGTACATTGTCTTGATTATATCATAGGTTTTTCCCCCAATACCTTTTTCTAGTAGTTTCAGAAACAGACCATGATGCCAAATTGAGTCGAATGCTTTCTTGAAATCTACAAAACAAGAGAAGATTTTGTTTTTGTTGTGGTGGACGTGTTTCTGGATGAGGGTGTGGAGGGTGTAGATGTGGTCAGTGGTTCTGTGTTGTGGAGTGAATCCAATCTGACTCTTGCTCAGGACATTATGTTCACTGAGGAAGTTTTGCAGACGGCTGTTTAAGATGCTGCAGAACAACTTCCCCAGGTTGCTGCTGACACATATGCCTCTGTAGTTGTTGGGCTCATACTTATCTCCACTTTTATGGATTGGAGTGATAATCCCTTGGCCCCAGGTGTCTGGAAAATGATGTTCAAGATGATATTAAATAATTTCAGTATGGCAGTCTTGATTTTATGGCTGCCGAACCGAAGCATTTCATTTAAGATGCGATCCGGTCCACTTGCCTTCCTTGGCTGCAGGGCCTGGATCTTGGTCAGTAGCTCCTCTTCACTAATTTCATGATCTAATGGGTTTTGGTTGTCTTTAACGACTGATTCAAGAGTTTCTAATTTGTTTAGCAGATTATTTTGGGCTGAATTCGGAGTGATTGTACTGTATAGATTTTCAAAGTGTTTTTTCCAAATTTCACCATTTTGAATTGCCAATTCTTCTTTGTGTGATTTGTTGAATGAATGCCATTTTTTCCAAAAATTATTTGAATCAATGGATTCTTCAATTTCTTCGAGGAGTTGCTGTTCGTGTTGCTTCTTTTTAGTGCTTAGTGTTTTTCTGTATAATTTCAATGATTCACAATAACGAAGGCGGAGCTCATGATTGTCAGGTTGCCGGTGTTTTTCATTGGATAATTTACGGAGTGTTTTTCTCAGACACCTGCAGTCAGAGTCAAACCACTTTTCTCTCTCTCTCTCTGTCATCATGTCCTCTCTCTCTCTCTCTCTCTGTCATCATGTCATCTCTCTGTCATCATGTCATCATGTCATCTCTCTCTCTGTCATCATGTCATCTCTCTCTCTCTCATCATGTCATCATGTCATCTCTCTCTCTCTCATCATGTCATCATGTCATCTCTCTCTCTCTCATCATGTCATCATGTCATCTCTCTCTCTCTCTCATCATGTCATCATGTCATCTCAATTTCAATTTCAATTTCACAAGCTTTATTGGCATGACTGTCATTACAATATTGCCAAAGCATTACAAAAATGGTAAAATAAACATACAATATAAATAAATAAACAGATAATATAATAATACAGATGATACTAATAAACAAACAGTGTAGATATCATTTAGCAGGTAAAACTCAACAGTAGCAGCAGCAGCTGCTCATATAGAGGAGCTCATGTTGAGCAGCTCTTCTCTCTTTTTGTGACAGGCACAAACATATTTTGCTGCTTCTAGAGCAGTGGCTCTTTGTTCTCCTAACAAATGACAGAATTTGTCCTGGTCTGAGAGTTGGGTGAAGTTGGGTGTTGTTAGTGTGATGTTAGTGTATGTCTGTGTCCTGATGTGTGTGTATGCGTCACAGTGCAGCAGGAAGTGCTGCTCTGTCTCCACCTGTCTATGTGGACAGAGCTGACAGAGGCGCTCGTCTCTGGGCAGCCAGGTCTGTCTGTGGCGGCCGCTCTCTAAAGCCAGGCTGTGGCCGCTGAGTCTGTACATAGTCAAGGTTTTCCTCAGTCTGGGGTCAGTTACTGAACTCAAGTAATCTGCCATGGAGTATTCTTTGTTTAGGGCCAAATAGCATTGCAGTTTGCTTTGGGATTTGGTTGTACATGTCCAATAGTTGATGTAATTGTCTTTTTGTTTTTCTATAATTTGGTGGGGCCGGATTGTGTGAGGGTGGTCTTGGTGCTCGGTGCTGGTGGAGCTGAGCCTGTGGACCAGCTGGCTGAGGGGACTCCTGTCTTTGCTCTCCTCTTGGCACTGCAGGGCTTTATAGTGGTAGGAGTTGGGGTCGCTGGCTTTGAGGTGTTGATAGAATAGTCTTTTTTGGATCCGAATTAAAAGGGGAAATTGGCCTAATTCAGCTCTGCATCCGTTATTGGGGGTGTTCCTATGGACTTTGAGGATGTTTTTGCAAATCTCGGTATGCAGGCTTTCGATCGGGTGTTTGTCCCATTTTTCAAAGTCTTGGGTTACAAGAGGACCCCACACCTCACTACCATATAGTATAATAGGTTCAATTACCGATTTAAATATTTTCATCCAGACTCTAACAGGGATATCAATACATGAGGATTTTTTAATGGACCAGAAAGCTCTTCTGCCCTTGTCTCGCAGATCGTTAATGGCCAGATTGAAATTTCCTGTGGCTGTAATGTTTAATCCCAGGTATGTGTAGTTGTGTGTGTGTTGTATGTCTGTAGAGTCCAGGAGGAACCTGTGTTGGTCTTTCTGACACTTGGGTCGTTTCTGGAAGACCATGACTCTGGTTTTGTCCAGGTTAATGGTCAGGGCCCAGGTCTGACAGAACTTTTGCAGATGATCTAATTGCTTTTGTAAAGCCTCCTTAGATGGAGCGAGCAGGATTAGATCATCTGCAAAGAGTAGACACTTGACTTCAGTGTCAGAGAGGGTGAGACCAGGGATGTCTGACTCTACCAGGGATTTGGCCAAATCATCAATATAAATATTGTGGGGCTGAGACTGCAGCCCTGCTTCACCCCTCTACTTTGGGGGAAGAAGTCGGTTTCCATGATTCCAATTTTTACAGCGCATTGATTATTTATGTACATTGTCTTGATTATATCATAGGTTTTTCCCCCAATACCTTTTTCTAGTAGTTTCAGAAACAGACCATGATGCCAAATTGAGTCGAATGCTTTCTTGAAATCTACAAAACAAGAGAAGATTTTGTTTTTGTTGTGGTGGACGTGTTTCTGGATGAGGGTGTGGAGGGTGTAGATGTGGTCAGTGGTTCTGTGTTGTGGAGTGAATCCAATCTGACTCTTGCTCAGGACATTATGTTCACTGAGGAAGTTTTGCAGACGGCTGTTTAAGATGCTGCAGAACAACTTCCCCAGGTTGCTGCTGACACATATGCCTCTGTAGTTGTTGGGCTCATACTTGTCTCCACTTTTATGGATTGGAGTGATAATCCCTTGGCCCCAGGTGTCTGGAAAATGACCGATGTTCAAGATGATATTAAATAATTTCAGTATGGCAGTCTTGATTTTATGGCTGCCGAACCGAAGCATTTCATTTAAGATGCGATCCGGTCCACTTGCCTTCCTTGGCTGCAGGGCCTGGATCTTGGTCAGTAGCTCCTCTTCACTAATTTCATGATCTAATGGGTTTTGGTTGTCTTTAACGACTGATTCAAGAGTTTCTAATTTGTTTAGCAGATTATTTTGGGCTGAATTCGGAGTGATTGTACTGTATAGATTTTCAAAGTGTTTTTTCCAAATTTCACCATTTTGAATTGCCAATTCTTCTTTGTGTGATTTGTTGAATGAATGCCATTTTTTCCAAAAATTATTTGAATCAATGGATTCTTCAATTTCTTCGAGGAGTTGCTGTTCGTGTTGCTTCTTTTTAGTGCTTAGTGTTTTTCTGTATAATTTCAATGATTCACAATAACGAAGGCGGAGCTCATGATTGTCAGGTTGCCGGTGTTTTTCATTGGATAATTTACGGAGTGTTTTTCTCAGACACCTGCAGTCAGAGTCAAACCACTTTTCATGAGTAGATTTGTTTGAACTGTGGTGATGAGGTTTGCTAAGATTGGACAGAAGTGCTGTTTTGTCAAATATGTCATTGATATCCCCAACAGCCTGATTGAGGCCATCTTTATTGTGTATTGTGTATAAGGTGGAGAGAAAATGGTCCAACTTCATTTGGATAGTTGGGTGCCCGATGGCTCTCTGGTAGTCATCTTTGCTATGACTTGTCCACCTATAAGGCTGTTTGGATGGGTTGAGTCTGCTGGGCTCTGCTACATGGGGGTCTGTTGGGCTCTTCCTAATGTACAGGGTGATTTTGCTGTGATCTGATAGGGGCGTTAGGGGGCTGACGGTGAATGCTCTTAGATAGGAGGGGTCTAGGTCTGTAATACTATAGTCTACTGTGCTGTTGCCAAGAGGAGAGCTGTATGTGTAGAGACCAAAGGAGTCCCCTCGAAGCCGACCGTTGACTATGTACAGACCCAGCGTGCGACACATCTGCAGCAGTTGATGCCCATTTCTGTTGACTGTTTTGTCTAGATTGTTTCTGTGCTGATGTGGAGGAGGGGGGATGTTGATCTGGCCAGGTATGTGTTTGTCCCCATGTGTATTTATTAAGTCAGGTTCTGTGCCTGTTCTGGCGTTGAGATCACCACAGATCAGCACGTTTCCCTGTGTCTGGTAATAGTTGATTTCGTCTTCCAGAATGGTAAAGGTGTTTTCGTTGTAGTAAGGGGACTCTGATGGGGGGATATAGGCTGTGCACAGGAATAGGTCTTTGTCTGTGGAGACAGCCTCTTTTTTTATTTTGAACCAAATTGAAAAATTTCCTTTTTTGATTAACTCTATTGAATGAGTGAGGTTTGCCTTGTACCAGATCAACATCCCCCCTGAATCTCTGCCTTGGCTTACATTCTTAAGTTTCGTGGATGGAAAAACCACTTCTCTATACCCCAGAGGACAACCAGTGGGCATGTCTCCTCTATTCCAAGTTTCCTGCAACACAATGATATCAGATTGTTCTATTTCTCTATTAAAGTCTGGGGTCCTGCTCTTAAGGCCAAAAGCCCAGCTGCGTTCGGTGAGAGAACATGTGCATTCAGTAGTCAAACAGTCCTAGCTTTAAAATCTTCCATACTTGGGAGATAATCCAATTTAAGATGACTCTGTAATTTATACCAGGACGAGGGTGCGAATGCTCTGAAGGCACTTTCCCCAAAGACAGTCCGTGTATGAGGAATAGTATACATTATCAATCTATCGTGCCTGAGACGACAGCTTCTGGTGTTGACTTTAGGAACCAAGAGAGAACACAAATAAGGAGGCAAGTCACACAGGACGGCCTTATAAAGAAAACAATACCAGTGTTCCCATCTACGATTATACAGAGAAGGCCAGCCAACACTCTCATAAAGACTACAGTGATGAGTACGAAAACCTAAATCTGTTACAAATCTTAATGCTGCATGATACACCGAATCCAGCATTTTCAGAGAGGAGAGATTTGCATGCATGTATAAGATATCACCATAGTCAAGTATTGATACAAAAGTTGCCTGAATCAGTCTTTTTCTCGCATTAAAGGAGAAACAACTTTTGTTTCTATAATAGAAACCAAGTTTGACCCTGAGTTTCTTTGTAAGACACTCAATATGATATTTAAAAGACAGATTTTCATCCAAGTAAAATCCCAAGTACTTGTAGACTGAAACTCGTTCAATCACTTTTTCATTTTGTATAACAATCTGACAAGCATCATCTGTCTTCCCTGATTTTGAAAAGCACATCAATTTAGTTTTGTCAGAATTGAGCACAAGTCTTAATTGATTAAGATTACTCTGAATGACATTAAAAGCAGATTGTAGCTTTTGTATGGCACTTGTTAATGATGAAGCAGAACAGTACAAAATAGTGTCATCTGCATAAAAGTGGAATTTGGCATCATTTACATTTTGACACAAGACATTTATATAAATAGTAAATAAAATGGGACCCAATATGGACCCCTGGGGGACACCATTTTGAGTCAACAAAGGTTTGGAGGATACACCATCAACCTGAACACTTTGTGTTCTGCCGCTCAAGTAGTTTCCAAACCACATGACAGCTTTTGAAGACATTCCAATATCCCGCAGTCGCTGGCACAGGACCAAGTGGTCAACTGTGTCAAAAGCCTTTGACAGATCTAAAAACAATGCAGCACAGTATTCTTTAGAATCAATAGCACTTATGAGATCGTTTAAGACTTTCATAGTGGCAGTGACAGTACTGTGCTTTTTTCTGAAACCAGACTGCAGTTCATTTAAAATGCTATTTGTTGTCATAAAATCTTTCAACTGGTCACTTATAAGCCCTTCTAAAACTTTGGCTAAAGCAGACAGTTTTGATATCGGCCTATAATTATTAGGATTTGATCGGTCACCACCCTTCAATAAAGGAGTGACATATGCTGACTTCCAGACACTAGGAATTATTCCAGTTTCTATAGTCAAGTTGAAAATATATGTCAAAGGTTCTGCAATATGTTCAGCAGCAATTTTCAAGAAGTATGGGTCTAACCCATCAGGACCAGAGGATTTCTTGGTATTTAACTTAATGAGAGCATTGTATACCTCCTCTTTAGTAATGAGAGCAAGATCAAAATCACAAAGTACATTTTCACCAGACAGAGAGTAATCCACTTGACTCGTATCTTGTTTCATTTCCTGCTCAAACAACAAACCAGAAGATATAAAATGCTGGTTTAAGGAATCTAACATACTTTTCTTTTCTGTAATGATCTCATCATTCAGCTTTAAAGTATTCGGAAGTACAGTGTCCCTTGTGCCTGAAGACAATGATTTAATCATCTTCCAGAATTTAGAAGGGTTGTTTGTGCTATCACATATTTCATTAACATAAAAATCTGCTTTAGCTTTACGTATTTGGGAGACACACTTGTTTCTCAGGTACCTAAAATGTTGCCAGTCTGACTTATTTTTGGATATTCTTGCAGTTGCCCAAGCAAGGTCTCGTTCATGAATTAGTTCAGACAGTTGCTCTGAGAACCACGGGTTATCACGTCCTTTAATCTTGTGTTTTCTAAGAGGAGCATGTTTATTTATAATGTCTAACAATAATGATTTAAAGTACTGCAATGCTATCTCGGGCTCTGGGATTAAATTTATTTTGGTCCAGTCACAGAGATAAAGGTCATTTAAAAAAGCTTGTTCACAGAACAATTTAAAATTTCTCTTTAGTATAATGCGTGGTTTACACTTTGGCAACTTTGTGTCTCTCACACAAGCAATTATGCAGTGATCGCTAACATCATTTGCAAAGACAGCAATGGCTTTATATTTCTGCGGAACATTTGTTAAAATCAAATCAAGGAGCGTTGACTTCTCAGGATGTTTATTATTTGGCCTGGTTGGTGAGTCTATAATTTGGGTCAAAAGTGCTGAATCACAGAAGCATTTAAAAGAATCAGATGCAGGAGTTAACCAGTCCCAATTTAAGTCCCCCATTAAAACCAGTTCATTATACTTTATAGATGATAAACAGTCAGACAATGAGGATAAAGTATCCTTTGATGCAGAAGGGGGTCTGTAGCATCCTGCAACTGATATAACACAGCTCTTTGTGGATTCAACTTTCAAAATAAGCAGTTCAAATTGTTTAGGCACAGACTTGGATAATTGTACTGTTGCCTGAAAAGTATTTTTGATATAAATAGCCACCCCTCCACCTTTAGCACAGCGATCAGTACGAAAAATATTATACCCATCCATATATATATAACTATCAGGAGTGGAACTACCCAGCCATGTCTCAGATAAAACCATAATATCAGCATTGGTTGATTTGGCCCAGATTCTAACCATATCAATTTTGGGCAAGAGACTTCTCACATTCATGTGTACAAAACCAATACCGGACCTTTTAAAAAATCAGCAGGGGCATTCAGTAGTCAAACAGTCCTAGCTTTAAAATCTTCCATACTTGGGAGATAATCCAATTTAAGATGACTCTGTAATTTATACCAGGACGAGGGTGCGAATGCTCTGAAGGCACTTTCCCCAAAGACAGTCCGTGTATGAGGAATAGTATACATTATCAATCTATCGTGCCTGAGACGACAGCTTCTGGTGTTGACTTTAGGAACCAAGAGAGAACACAAATAAGGAGGCAAGTCACACAGGACGGCCTTATAAAGAAAACAATACCAGTGTTCCCATCTACGATTATACAGAGAAGGCCAGCCAACACTCTCATAAAGACTACAGTGATGAGTACGAAAACCTAAATCTGTTACAAATCTTAATGCTGCATGATACACCGAATCCAGCATTTTCAGAGAGGAGAGATTTGCATGCATGTATAAGATATCACCATAGTCAAGTATTGATACAAAAGTTGCCTGAATCAGTCTTTTTCTCGCATTAAAGGAGAAACAACTTTTGTTTCTATAATAGAAACCAAGTTTGACCCTGAGTTTCTTTGTAAGACACTCAATATGATATTTAAAAGACAGATTTTCATCCAAGTAAAATCCCAAGTACTTGTAGACTGAAACTCGTTCAATCACTTTTTCATTTTGTATAACAATCTGACAAGCATCATCTGTCTTCCCTGATTTTGAAAAGCACATCAATTTAGTTTTGTCAGAATTGAGCACAAGTCTTAATTGATTAAGATTACTCTGAATGACATTAAAAGCAGATTGTAGCTTTTGTATGGCACTTGTTAATGATGAAGCAGAACAGTACAAAATAGTCATCTGCATAAAAGTGGAATTTGGCATCATTTACATTTTGACACAAGACATTTATATAAATAGTAAATAAAATGGGACCCAATATGGACCCCTGGGGGACACCATTTTGAGTCAACAAAGGTTTGGAGGATACACCATCAACCTGAACACTTTGTGTTCTGCCGCTCAAGTAGTTTCCAAACCACATGACAGCTTTTGAAGACATTCCAATATCCCGCAGTCGCTGGCACAGGACCAAGTGGTCAACTGTGTCAAAAGCCTTTGACAGATCTAAAAACAATGCAGCACAGTATTCTTTAGAATCAATAGCACTTATGAGATCGTTTAAGACTTTCATAGTGGCAGTGACAGTACTGTGCTTTTTTCTGAAACCAGACTGCAGTTCATTTAAAATGCTATTTGTTGTCATAAAATCTTTCAACTGGTCACTTATAAGCCCTTCTAAAACTTTGGCTAAAGCAGACAGTTTTGATATCGGCCTATAATTATTAGGATTTGATCGGTCACCACCCTTCAATAAAGGAGTGACATATGCTGACTTCCAGACACTAGGAATTATTCCAGTTTCTATAGTCAAGTTGAAAATATATGTCAAAGGTTCTGCAATATGTTCAGCAGCAATTTTCAAGAAGTATGGGTCTAACCCATCAGGACCAGAGGATTTCTTGGTATTTAACTTAATGAGAGCATTGTATACCTCCTCTTTAGTAATGAGAGCAAGATCAAAATCACAAAGTACATTTTCACCAGACAGAGAGTAATCCACTTGACTCGTATCTTGTTTCATTTCCTGCTCAAACAACAAACCAGAAGATATAAAATGCTGGTTTAAGGAATCTAACATACTTTTCTTTTCTGTAATGATCTCATCATTCAGCTTTAAAGTATTCGGAAGTACAGTGTCCCTTGTGCCTGAAGACAATGATTTAATCATCTTCCAGAATTTAGAAGGGTTGTTTGTGCTATCACATATTTCATTAACATAAAAATCTGCTTTAGCTTTACGTATTTGGGAGACACACTTGTTTCTCAGGTACCTAAAATGTTGCCAGTCTGACTTATTTTTGGATATTCTTGCAGTTGCCCAAGCAAGGTCTCGTTCATGAATTAGTTCAGACAGTTGCTCTGAGAACCACGGGTTATCACGTCCTTTAATCTTGTGTTTTCTAAGAGGAGCATGTTTATTTATAATGTCTAACAATAATGATTTAAAGTACTGCAATGCTATCTCGGGCTCTGGGATTAAATTTATTTTGGTCCAGTCACAGAGATAAAGGTCATTTAAAAAAGCTTGTTCACAGAACAATTTAAAATTTCTCTTTAGTATAATGCGTGGTTTACACTTTGGCAACTTTGTGTCTCTCACACAAGCAATTATGCAGTGATCGCTAACATCATTTGCAAAGACAGCAATGGCTTTATATTTCTGCGGAACATTTGTTAAAATCAAATCAAGGAGCGTTGACTTCTCAGGATGTTTATTATTTGGCCTGGTTGGTGAGTCTATAATTTGGGTCAAAAGTGCTGAATCACAGAAGCATTTAAAAGAATCAGATGCAGGAGTTAACCAGTCCCAATTTAAGTCCCCCATTAAAACCAGTTCATTATACTTTATAGATGATAAACAGTCAGACAATGAGGATAAAGTATCCTTTGATGCAGAAGGGGGTCTGTAGCATCCTGCAACTGATATAACACAGCTCTTTGTGGATTCAACTTTCAAAATAAGCAGTTCAAATTGTTTAGGCACAGACTTGGATAATTGTACTGTTGCCTGAAAAGTATTTTTGATATAAATAGCCACCCCTCCACCTTTAGCACAGCGATCAGTACGAAAAATATTATACCCATCCATATATATATAACTATCAGGAGTGGAACTACCCAGCCATGTCTCAGATAAAACCATAATATCAGCATTGGTTGATTTGGCCCAGATTCTAACCATATCAATTTTGGGCAAGAGACTTCTCACATTCATGTGTACAAAACCAATACCGGACCTTTTAAAAAATCAGCAGGGGTTTGCAGAGATATCACATCAGGCACAGGACCTGGGTTAGGCTGCACATTTCCTGACATCAGCAACATCAACATAATAATACATTTCAACATGCGTGTATAATAAAAATGCTTCTTGATTTTCTTAGAGTCACTGCTCATAGTGATTGACCAAGAGCTGTTTGATGGGATAAAACAGTTACTTAGGAGAAGAAGGCCTAGGAGATGTTTAAAGTTTTTGTGTTCTGAAACCAGGCTCATGCCAAACATCCAGCACCCTTGGTTGCCGACATAGTTCTGTGCACAGTCAGTAACCTTTGAGCGTGATGACATGTAACGTGTATAAAACATGGTGTTACAGTCACTCAAAGGGGTCTCCTGGTTAACTTCATACTCTGAGAATGTTGACAGACAGAGCAAAACTAGGAGGGCATGAATAACACTTGCCATGATGGAGTTGGCCCAGGTGTAGAGCTGGGTGGATGGAGGTAGGCCTCAGGCTGCAGGGCTGGATGGGTGGAGGTAGGCCTCAGGCTGCAGGGCTGGGTGGATGGAGGTAGGCCTCAGGCTGCAGGGCTGGGTGGATGGAGGTAGGCCTCAGGCTGCAGGGCTGGGTGGGTGGAGGTAGGCCTCAGGCTGCAGGGCTGGATGGATGGAGGTAGGCCTCAGGCTGCAGGGCTGGGTGGATGGAGGTAGGCCTCAGGCTGCAGGGCTGGATGGATGGAGGTAGGCCTCAGGCTGCAGGGCTGGGTGGATGGAGGTAGGCCTCAGGCTGCAGGGCTGGATGGATGGAGGTAGGCCTCAGGCTGCAGGGCTGGGTGGATGGAGGTAGGCCTCAGGCTGCAGGGCTGGATGGATGGAGGTAGGCCTCAGGCTGCAGGGCTGGGTGGATGGAGGTAGGCCTCAGGCTGCAGGGCTGGGTGGATGGAGGTAGGCCTCCGGCTGAAGGGCTGGGTGGATGGAGGTAGGCCTCAGGCTGCAGGGCTGGGTGGATGGAGGTAGGCCTCTGGCTGCAGGGCTGGGTGGATGGAGATAGACCTCAGGCTGCTGTACTGCTGCAGTTCTAGGCTGAAAACTAACCACACTGCAGCAGCTCCCAAAGTCTGTGAACAGGCAGAGGAGGCTATCTATGGTAGCCCATAGTAGAGGCCAGTCCTAGGTACTGACTAGCTTCAGCCCCATGGAGTAGTCAGACAGATCCCATGTCTGACTACTCCATGGGGCTGAAGCTAGTCAGTACATCATGTCATCATGTCATCATGTCATCTCTCTCTCTGTCATCATGTCATCATGTCATCTCTCTCTCTCTCTCTCTCTCATCATGTCCTCTCTCTCTCTCTCTCTCTCTCTGTCATTATGTCCTCTCTCTCTCTCTCTCTCTGTCATCATGTCCTCTCTCTCTCTCTCTCTCTCTCTCTGTCATCATGTCATCTCTCTGTCATCATGTCATCATGTCATCTCTCTCTGTCATCATGTCATCTCTCTCTCTCTCATCATGTCATCATGTCATCTCTCTCTCTCTCATCATGTCATCATGTCATCTCTCTCTCTCTCATCATGTCATCATGTCATCTCTCTCTCTCTCATCATGTCATCATGTCATCTCAATTTCAATTTCAATTTCACAAGCTTTATTGGCATGACTGTCATTACAATATTGCCAAAGCATTACAAAAATGGTAAAATAAACATACAATATAAATAAATAAACAGATAATATAATAATACAGATGATACTAATAAACAAACAGTGTAGATATCATTTAGCAGGTAAAACTCAACAGTAGCAGCAGCAGCTGCTCATATAGAGGAGCTCATGTTGAGCAGCTCTTCTCTCTTTTTGTGACAGGCACAAACATATTTTGCTGCTTCTAGAGCAGTGGCTCTTTGTTCTCCTAACAAATGACAGAATTTGTCCTGGTCTGAGAGTTGGGTGAAGTTGGGTGTTGTTAGTGTGATGTTAGTGTATGTCTGTGTCCTGATGTGTGTGTATGCGTCACAGTGCAGCAGGAAGTGCTGCTCTGTCTCCACCTGTCTATGTGGACAGAGCTGACAGAGGCGCTCGTCTCTGGGCAGCCAGGTCTGTCTGTGGCGGCCGCTCTCTAAAGCCAGGCTGTGGCCGCTGAGTCTGTACATAGTCAAGGTTTTCCTCAGTCTGGGGTCAGTTACTGAACTCAAGTAATCTGCCATGGAGTATTCTTTGTTTAGGGCCAAATAGCATTGCAGTTTGCTTTGGGATTTGGTTGTACATGTCCAATAGTTGATGTAATTGTCTTTTTGTTTTTCTATAATTTGGTGGGGCCGGATTGTGTGAGGGTGGTCTTGGTGCTCGGTGCTGGTGGAGCTGAGCCTGTGGACCAGCTGGCTGAGGGGACTCCTGTCTTTGCTCTCCTCTTGGCACTGCAGGGCTTTATAGTGGTAGGAGTTGGGGTCGCTGGCTTTGAGGTGTTGATAGAATAGTCTTTTTTGGATCCGAATTAAAAGGGGAAATTGGCCTAATTCAGCTCTGCATCCGTTATTGGGGGTGTTCCTATGGACTTTGAGGATGTTTTTGCAAATCTCGGTATGCAGGCTTTCGATCGGGTGTTTGTCCCATTTTTCAAAGTCTTGGGTTACAAGAGGACCCCACACCTCACTACCATATAGTATAATAGGTTCAATTACCGATTTAAATATTTTCATCCAGACTCTAACAGGGATATCAATACATGAGGATTTTTTAATGGACCAGAAAGCTCTTCTGCCCTTGTCTCGCAGATCGTTAATGGCCAGATTGAAATTTCCTGTGGCTGTAATGTTTAATCCCAGGTATGTGTAGTTGTGTGTGTGTTGTATGTCTGTAGAGTCCAGGAGGAACCTGTGTTGGTCTTTCTGACACTTGGGTCGTTTCTGGAAGACCATGACTCTGGTTTTGTCCAGGTTAATGGTCAGGGCCCAGGTCTGACAGAACTTTTGCAGATGATCTAATTGCTTTTGTAAAGCCTCCTTAGATGGAGCGAGCAGGATTAGATCATCTGCAAAGAGTAGACACTTGACTTCAGTGTCAGAGAGGGTGAGACCAGGGATGTCTGACTCTACCAGGGATTTGGCCAAATCATCAATATAAATATTGTGGGGCTGAGACTGCAGCCCTGCTTCACCCCTCTACTTTGGGGGAAGAAGTCGGTTTCCATGATTCCAATTTTTTACAGCGCATTGATTATTTATGTACATTGTCTTGATTATATCATAGGTTTTTCCCCCAATACCTTTTTCTAGTAGTTTCAGAAACAGACCATGATGCCAAATTGAGTCGAATGCTTTCTTGAAATCTACAAAACAAGAGAAGATTTTGTTTTTGTTGTGGTGGACGTGTTTCTGGATGAGGGTGTGGAGGGTGTAGATGTGGTCAGTGGTTCTGTGTTGTGGAGTGAATCCAATCTGACTCTTGCTCAGGACATTATGTTCACTGAGGAAGTTTTGCAGACGGCTGTTTAAGATGCTGCAGAACAACTTCCCCAGGTTGCTGCTGACACATATGCCTCTGTAGTTGTTGGGCTCATACTTGTCTCCACTTTTATGGATTGGAGTGATAATCCCTTGGCCCCAGGTGTCTGGAAAATGACCGATGTTCAAGATGATATTAAATAATTTCAGTATGGCAGTCTTGATTTTATGGCTGCCGAACCGAAGCATTTCATTTAAGATGCGATCCGGTCCACTTGCCTTCCTTGGCTGCAGGGCCTGGATCTTGGTCAGTAGCTCCTCTTCACTAATTTCATGATCTAATGGGTTTTGGTTGTCTTTAACGACTGATTCAAGAGTTTCTAATTTGTTTAGCAGATTATTTTGGGCTGAATTCGGAGTGATTGTACTGTATAGATTTTCAAAGTGTTTTTTCCAAATTTCACCATTTTGAATTGCCAATTCTTCTTTGTGTGATTTGTTGAATGAATGCCATTTTTTCCAAAAATTATTTGAATCAATGGATTCTTCAATTTCTTCGAGGAGTTGCTGTTCGTGTTGCTTCTTTTTAGTGCTTAGTGTTTTTCTGTATAATTTCAATGATTCACAATAACGAAGGCGGAGCTCATGATTGTCAGGTTGCCGGTGTTTTTCATTGGATAATTTACGGAGTGTTTTTCTCAGACACCTGCAGTCAGAGTCAAACCACTTTTCATGAGTAGATTTGTTTGAACTGTGGTGATGAGGTTTGCTAAGATTGGACAGAAGTGCTGTTTTGTCAAATATGTCATTGATATCCCCAACAGCCTGATTGAGGCCATCTTTATTGTGTATTGTGTATAAGGTGGAGAGAAAATGGTCCAACTTCATTTGGATAGTTGGGTGCCCGATGGCTCTCTGGTAGTCATCTTTGCTATGACTTGTCCACCTATAAGGCTGTTTGGATGGGTTGAGTCTGCTGGGCTCTGCTACATGGGGGTCTGTTGGGCTCTTCCTAATGTACAGGGTGATTTTGCTGTGATCTGATAGGGGCGTTAGGGGGCTGACGGTGAATGCTCTTAGATAGGAGGGGTCTAGGTCTGTAATACTATAGTCTACTGTGCTGTTGCCAAGAGGAGAGCTGTATGTGTAGAGACCAAAGGAGTCCCCTCGAAGCCGACCGTTGACTATGTACAGACCCAGCGTGCGACACATCTGCAGCAGTTGATGCCCATTTCTGTTGACTGTTTTGTCTAGATTGTTTCTGTGCTGATGTGGAGGAGGGGGGATGTTGATCTGGCCAGGTATGTGTTTGTCCCCATGTGTATTTATTAAGTCAGGTTCTGTGCCTGTTCTGGCGTTGAGATCACCACAGATCAGCACGTTTCCCTGTGTCTGGTAATAGTTGATTTCGTCTTCCAGAATGGTAAAGGTGTTTTCGTTGTAGTAAGGGGACTCTGATGGGGGGATATAGGCTGTGCACAGGAATAGGTCTTTGTCTGTGGAGACAGCCTCTTTTTTTATTTTGAACCAAATTGAAAAATTTCCTTTTTTGATTAACTCTATTGAATGAGTGAGGTTTGCCTTGTACCAGATCAACATCCCCCCTGAATCTCTGCCTTGGCTTACATTCTTAAGTTTCGTGGATGGAAAAACCACTTCTCTATACCCCAGAGGACAACCAGTGGGCATGTCTCCTCTATTCCAAGTTTCCTGCAACACAATGATATCAGATTGTTCTATTTCTCTATTAAAGTCTGGGGTCCTGCTCTTAAGGCCAAAAGCCCAGCTGCGTTCGGTGAGAGAACATGTGCATTCAGTAGTCAAACAGTCCTAGCTTTAAAATCTTCCATACTTGGGAGATAATCCAATTTAAGATGACTCTGTAATTTATACCAGGACGAGGGTGCGAATGCTCTGAAGGCACTTTCCCCAAAGACAGTCCGTGTACGAGGAATAGTATACATTATCAATCTATCGTGCCTGAGACGACAGCTTCTGGTGTTGACTTTAGGAACCAAGAGAGAACACAAATAAGGAGGCAAGTCACACAGGACGGCCTTATAAAGAAAACAATACCAGTGTTCCCATCTACGATTATACAGAGAAGGCCAGCCAACATTCTCATAAAGACTACAGTGATGAGTACGAAAACCTAAATCTGTTACAAATCTTAATGCTGCATGATACACCGAATCCAGCATTTTCAGAGAGGAGAGATTTGCATGCATGTATAAGATATCACCATAGTCAAGTATTGATACAAAAGTTGCCTGAATCAGTCTTTTTCTCGCATTAAAGGAGAAACAACTTTTGTTTCTATAATAGAAACCAAGTTTGACCCTGAGTTTCTTTGTAAGACACTCAATATGATATTTAAAAGACAGATTTTCATCCAAGTAAAATCCCAAGTACTTGTAGACTGAAACTCGTTCAATCACTTTTTCATTTTGTAGGGTTAGGGTTAGGATCTTATGTGGCACATAGGAATAAAGAGCGTTCCAAAAAACTTAAAGAGCTGGCCGACAAAATTGCAGATATTGACAGGCGCTACGCTCTTTCACCTACGCCAGACCTTTATAAGGAGAAACTACTGTTGCAATCTGAATTTGATGCGCTTATGACATGGAAAGCTGAAAGAAATATTTTTAAATCCAGACAGGTATATTATGAACATGGAGATAGAGCGGGGAGGCTCTTAGCACTCCAACTTAAACAACAGTCAGCTGATCAAATGATCCCTGAAATTAGCACAGGTGCTGACTCTGTATCTCGGAGCCCCCGAACTATCAATGACCAGTTTAAACAATATTATTCTACTCTATATCAATCGGAGGTAGATGGTAGCCCATCGGAGATTTACTCGTTTCTTGACTCGCTCGATATCCCAAAAATTTCTCCAGATGCGCAATCTCTTCTAGAGCAGCCACTGTCGCTTGAGGAAATAGTGAATGCCATTAGGACATGTCAAACAGGAAAGGCGCCAGGTCCGGACGGATTTCCCGTCGAGTTTTACAAGGAATTTTCTTCCAAACTTGCACCCATTCTTAAATCAGTCTATGATGAGTCTCTGGCCAATGGGAAATTACCACAAACACTTACTCAGGCCACCATTTCAGTTTTGCTAAAAAAAGATAAGGATCCTGTACAGTGTAGCTCATACAGGCCAATAAGCCTCCTGTGCTGCGACTACAAAATTTTAACAAAAACTCTTGCACAACGTTTAGACCCAATAATCCCCACAATTATTAATGAGGATCAAACAGGTTTTATCCCTGGACGGCAATCATTTTTTAATTTGAGAAGATTATTTAATGTGTTATTTTCCCCCCATTCAACTGTGCAACCCGAAGTTATTCTAAGCCTTGACGCTGAAAAGGCGTTTGATAGAATTGAATGGACCTATCTTTTTGCAACCTTAGAAAAGTTTGGAATGGGGCCTAGTTTTTGTAAGTGGATCAAAGTCTTATACTCAACACCTATGGCTGCTGTCAGGACAAATGGCCTGATCTCAGAATATTTTTCGCTCCACAGAGGTACAAGGCAGGGTTGCTGCCTGTCGCCCTTCCTGTTTGACATCGCAATCGAACCACTGGCAATTGCTATTAGATCAGATGACAGGATTAAGAGTATATCCAGAGGAGAAATAAATCATAAAACCTTGCTTTATGCTGATGATCTGCTTTTGCAAATATCAGACCCAATTGAGAGCATGCCCCACCTTCTCCATTGGTTGCAAAAATTCAGTATATCAGGGTATAAAGTTAATTTGTCAAAATCTCTATTATTTCCATTAAATGATCTGGCAAAACAGATAACGTATGAAAATTTCCCTTTCAAAATTCAAAAAGATAAATTCACTTACCTAGGAATAGAAATAGCAGGCTCAATTAAGGCTATTTTCCAGTACAACTACAGGTCAATTTTAGACCGTACCAAGACTGACTTGGATAGGTGGTCTAAACTACCATTCTCACTGGCAGGACGGATAAATGCAGTGAAGATGACTGTAATGCCCAGGTTTCTTTATTTATTTCAAATGATTCCTGTTTTTCTCCCCAAATCCTATTTTGCCCAGCTGGATCGCCTGATTTCGTCGTTCATATGGAATAAAAAACCTGCACGTATTAAAAAGGCAAGTCTGGAGAGAACTAAGCCTGATGGTGGTTTGGCTTTACCTAATTTTTTATTTTACTACTGGGCGGCTAATATTGTCAAGCTGACATATTGGATCACCACGTTCGCGGATAAGGAAGGTCCAATCTGGGCTGATATGGAGCTGAGAGCTACACTCCCGATCTCCCCAATCTCAGTCTTAACTGCCCCTCTCCCACTAAAAATCAAAGCATCTGAACTGAACTCAAATGTGGTGGTCCAGAACTCAATTAAGATCTGGGGTCAGTTCAGAAAACATTTTAATTTGACAAATATATGTAGTTTCTCTCCAATAATGTTTAATCATCTTTTTGCTCCATCTCAAATAGATCAGGCATTTGCAATCTGGCACAGGAGCGGCCTGGTTTACTTTCAAGACCTCTTCACAGACGATGGCTTTGCGTCATTTAAATTTTTATGTGATGACCATAGTTTACCAAAGTCTCATCACTTCCGATATCTTCAAGCCCGGAGTTTTGCCTCTAAGTCTTTCTCAGGGTATCCATCTCCGCCCCCCAAAGACTTACTGTACTTAGTCCTTAATGTAAATCCACATAAAAAAAGAGCAATATCAAAAATATATACATTAATTCTGGATAGCTGCCCTCATACGTGGGACAAAATCAAGGCAGCATGGGAAGGAGAAGTTGGAGAAATAATAACGGAGGACACTTGGAAGAATACTATACAGCGTATACACACATCTTCTCTCTGTATTAGACATGGCCTGATTCAATTCAAGGTTGTTCATAGGTTGCATTATTCTAATGACAGACTGGCGAAATTATACCCTAACATTGAACCAAACTGTCCTAGATGTCAATACTCTCCTGTTTCTTTGGGACATATGTTTTGGTCATGTCCATCTTTGTATGGCTTCTGGTCCTCAATCTTCCAATCGCTCTCAGCTATACCTGGAAAAACACTGCAGCCTGACCCTTTAATAGCTATCTTCGGAGTAGTTAGGGATGAGCTAAAGTTGTCTCACCTCCACAAAAATGCAATTGCCTTCGCATCATTACATGCCCGCCGTTTGATACTACTGAACTGGAAGGGGAAGAACCCTCCTGTTTATGTTCACTGGATTAGAGAGGTAATGTTGGGGTTGGCCCTGGAAAAAACCAGGTATGCAATACGTGGGTTAGAGGACAAGTATGACAGAACCTGGTCACAATTCATAACACACATCAAGAGCCTGCCTTTTGCCTGACTTGCTTATTGCTTATTCAGTAATTCATTTGTCTTCCTTTCTCTCTCGGGCTACCATTCTATAGTCTCCCCAATGTTCATACTCTGACTGTTGGTACCTGTTTTTTTTAGTGGTCCAGAATGTTGGTGTTCTTACTATAACGATTAACACAGATTAGTCTGAGTCTTTTCTGTCTGAGTGTTTTATTTTATTTTATTTATTTATTTGTTTTTATTATTATTATTATTTTTTTTTTTGTACTGGTGTATGTTTGTTTTCTTCTTCTTATGCTGTTGTGTACCTGTTAGATATGTGAGTGTTATGTATGTGTGTTTGAGGGGATGCCACCTGGATGGGGTGGGGGGTGGGGGCGGGTTCACAACTTTTGTACAAAATGCTTAAACAATTACCTAAATGTTTTCAATATTGAAAAATGATAAATAAAGTTGTAAAAAAAAAAAAAAAAAAAAAAAAAATTAAAATTTCTCCAAATTTCTCCAAACTCGGATATATCATCTGGGGGTCCGAGGGGAGTCCAACGCAGAAGTTTTGGTTGAAATCGGGCCGGTGGTTTTGGAGAAAATTACCAAAAACCAAACAGGCGATTTTAAAAAGACGACAGGTACGCGCCTGTCGTTTTTTTTTTTGACCAAATTTTTTTTTTTTTTTGACCAAAAATTAAAATTTCTCCAAATTTCTCCAAACTCGGATATATCATCTGGGGGTCCGAGGGGAGTCCAACGCAGAAGGTTTGGTTGAAATCGGGCCGGTGGTTTTGGAGAAAATGACCAAAAACCAAACAGGCGATTTTAAAAAGACGACAGGTTTTTTTTTGACCAAATTTTTTTTTTTTCTTTGACCAAAAATTAAAATTTCTCCAAATTTCTCCAAACTCGGATATATCATCTGGGGGTCCGAGGGGAGTCCAACGCAGAAGGTTTGGTTGAAATCGGGCCGGTGGTTTTGGAGAAAATGACCAAAAACCAAACAGGCGATTTTAAAAAGACGACAGGTACGCCCCCGTCGTTTTTTTTTGACCAATTTTTTTTTTTTTTTTTGACGAAAATTTAAAATTTCTCCAAACTCGAATATATCATCTGGGGGTCCGAGGGGAGTCCAACGCAGAAGGTTTGGTTGAAATCGGGCCGGTGGTTTTGGAGAAAATGACCAAAAACCAAACAGGCGATTTTAAAAAGACGACAGGTACGCGCCTGTCGTTTTATTTTGACCAAATTTTTTTTTTTTTTTTGACCAAAAATTAAAATTTCTCCAAATTTCTCCAAACTCGGATATATCATCTGGGGGTCCGAGGGGAGTCCTATGCAGAAGGTTTGGTTGAAATCGGGCCGGTGGTTTTGGAGAAAATTACCAAAAACCAAACAAGCGATTTTAAAAAGACGACAGGTACGCGCCTGTCGTTTTTTTTTGACCAAATTTTTTTTTTTTTTTGACGAAAATTTAAAATTTCTCCAAACTCGAATATATCATCTGGGGGTCCGAGGGGAGTCCAACGCAGAAGGTTTGGTTGAAATCGGGCCGGTGGTTTTGGAGAAAATGACCAAAAACCAAACAGGCGATTTTAAAAAGATGACAGGTACGCACGCGCCTGTCGTTTTATTTTGACCAAATTTTTTTTTTTTTGGACGAAAATTTAAAATTTCTCCAAACTCGAATATATCATCTGGGGGTCCGAGGGGAGTCCAACGCAGAAGGTTTGGTTGAAATCGGGCCGGTGGTTTTGGAGAAAATGACCAAAAACCAAACAGGCGATTTTAAAAAGACGACAGGTACGCGCCTGTCGTTTTTTTTTTTGACCAAATTTTTTTTTTTTTTTTGACCAAAAATTAAAATTTCTCCAAATTTCTCCAAACTCGGATATATCATCTGGGGGTCCGAGGGGAGTCCAACGCAGAAGGTTTGGTTGAAATCGGGCCGGTGGTTTTGGAGAAAATGACCAAAAACCAAACAGGCGATTTTAAAAAGACGACAGGTTTTTTTTTGACCAAATTTTTTTTTTTTTTTACCAAAAATTAAAATTTCTCCAAATTTCTCCAAACTCGGATATATCATCTGGGGGTCCGAGGGGAGTCCAACGCAGAAGGTTTGGTTGAAATCGGGCCGGTGGTTTTGGAGAAAATGACCAAAAACCAAACAGGCGATTTTAAAAAGACGACAGGTACGCGCCTGTCGTTTTTTTTTGACCAAATTTTTTTTTTTTTTGACGAAAATTAAAAATTTCTCCAAACTCGAATATATCATCTGGGGGTCCGAGGGGAGTCCAACGCAGAAGGTTTGGTTGAAATCGGGCCGGTGGTTTTGGAGAAAATGACCAAAAACCAAACAGGCGATTTTAAAAAGACGACAGGCACGCGCCTGTCGTTTTATTTTGACCAAATTTTTTTTTTTTTTTTGACCAAAAATTAAAATTTCTCCAAATTTCTCCAAACTCGGATATATCATCTGGGGGTCCGAGGGGAGTCGTATGCAGAAGGTTTGGTTGAAATCGGGCCGGTGGTTTTGGAGAAAATTACCAAAAACCAAACAAGCGATTTTAAAAAGACGACAGGTACGCGCCTGTCGTTTTTTTTTTGACCAAATTTTTTTTTTTTTTTTGACCAAAAATTAAAATTTCTCCAAATTTCTCCAAACTCGAATATATCATCTGGGGGTCCGAGGGGAGTCCAACGCAGAAGGTTTGGTTGAAATCGGGCCGGTGGTTTTGGAGAAAATGACCAAAAACCAAACAGGCGATTTTAAAAAGACGACGAGTTTTTTTTTGACCAAATTTTTTTTTTTTTTTGACCAAAAATTAAAATTTCTCCAAATTTCTCCAAACTCGGATATATCATCTGGGGGTCCGAGGGGAGTCCAACGCAGAAGGTTTGGTTGAAATCGGGCCGGTGGTTTTGGAGAAAATGACCAAAAACCAAACAGGCGATTTTAAAAAGACGACAGGTACGCGCCTGTCGTTTTTTTTTGACCAAATTTTTTTTTTTTTTTGACGAAAATTTAAAATTTCTCCAAACTCGAATATATCATCTGGGGGTCCGAGGGGAGTCCAACGCAGAAGGTTTGGTTAAAATCGGGCCGGTGGTTTTGGAGAAAATGACCAAAAACCAAACAGGCGATTTTAAAAAGACGACAGGTACGCGCCTGTCGGTTTTTTTTGACCAAATTTTTTTTTTTTTTTTGACCAAAAATTAAAATTTCTCCAAATTTCTCCAAACTCGGATATATCATCTGGGGGTCCGAGGGGAGTCCAACGCAGAAGGTTTGGTTGAAATCGGGCCGGTGGTTTTGGAGAAAATGACCAAAAACCAAACAGGCGATTTTAAAAAGACGACAGGTTTTTTTTTGACCAAATTTTTTTTTTTTTTTGACCAAAAATTAAATTTCTCCAAATTTCTCCAAACTCGGATATATCATCTGGGGGTCCGAGGGGAGTCCAACGCAGAAGGTTTGGTTGAAATCGGGCCGGTGGTTTTGGAGAAAATGACCAAAAACCAAACAGGCGATTTTAAAAAGACGACAGGTTTTTTTTTTGACCAAATTTTTTTTTTTTTTTGACCAAAAATTAAAATTTCTCCAAATTTCTCCAAACTCGGATATATCATCTGGGGGTCCGAGGGGAGTCCAACGCAGAAGGTTTGGTTGAAATCGGGCCGGTGGTTTTGGAGAAAATGACCAAAAACCAAACAGGCGATTTTAAAAAGACGACAGGTACGCGCCTGTCGTTTTTTTTTTGACCAAATTTTTTTTTTTTTTTTGACGAAAATTAAAAATTTCTCCAAACTCGAATATATCATCTGGGGGTCCGAGGGGAGTCCAACGCAGAAGGTTTGGTTGAAATCGGGCCGGTGGTTTTGGAGAAAATGACCAAAAACCAAACAGGCGATTTTAAAAAGACGACAGGTACGCGCCTGTCGTTTTATTTTGACCAAATTTTTTTTTTTTTTTTTGACCAAAAATTAAAATTTCTCCAAATTTCTCCAAACTCGGATATATCATCTGGGGGTCCGAGGGGAGTCCAACGCAGAAGGTTTGGTTGAAATCGGGCCGGTGGTTTTGGAGAAAATGACCAAAAACCAAACAGGCGATTTTAAAAAGACGACAGGTACGCGCCTGTCGTTTTTTTTTTGACCAAATTTTTTTTTTTTTTTGACGAAAATTTAAAATTTCTCCAAACTCGAATATATCATCTGGGGGTCCGAGGGGAGTCCAACGCAGAAGGTTTGGTTGAAATCGGGCCGGTGGTTTTGGAGAAAATGACCAAAAACCAAACAGGCGATTTTAAAAAGACGACAGGTACGCGCCTGTCGGTTTTTTTTGACCAAATTTTTTTTTTTTTTTTGACCAAAAATTAAAATTTCTCCAAATTTCTCCAAACTCGGATATATCATCTGGGGGTCCGAGGGGAGTCCAACGCAGAAGGTTTGGTTGAAATCGGGCCGGTGGTTTTGGAGAAAATGACCAAAAACCAAACAGGCGATTTTAAAAAGACGACAGGTTTTTTTTTGACCAAATTTTTTTTTTTTTTTGACCAAAAATTAAAATTTCTCCAAATTTCTCCAAACTCGGATATATCATCTGGGGGTCCGAGGGGAGTCCAACGCAGAAGGTTTGGTTGAAATCGGGCCGGTGGTTTTGGAGAAAATGACCAAAAACCAAACAGGCGATTTTAAAAAGACGACAGGTACGCGCCTGTCGTTTTATTTTGACCAAATTTTTTTTTTTTTTTTGACCAAAAATTAAAATTTCTCCAAATTTCTCCAAACTCGGATATATCATCTGGGGGTCCGAGGGGAGTCCTATGCAGAAGGTTTGGTTGTAATCGGGCCGGTGGTTTTGGAGAAAATTACCAAAAACCAAACAAGCGATTTTAAAAAGACGACAGGTACGCGCCTGTCGTTTTTTTTTTTGACCAAATTTTATTTATTTTTTTTGACCAAAAATTAAAATTTCTCCAAATTTCTCCAAACTCGGATATATCATCTGGGGGTCCGAGGGGAGTCCAACGCAGAAGGTTTGGTTGAAATCGGGCCGGTGGTTTTGGAGAAAATGACCAAAAACCAAACAGGCGATTTTAAAAATACGACAGGTTTTTTTTTGACCAAATTTTTTTTTTTTTTTGACCAAAAATTAAAATTTCTCCAAATTTCTCCAAACTCGGATATATCATCTGGGGGTCCGAGGGGAGTCCAACGCAGAAGGTTGGTTGAAATCGGGCCGGTGGTTTTGGAGAAAATGACCAAAAACCAAACAGGCGATTTTAAAAAGACGACAGGTACGCGCCTGTCGTTTTTTTTGACCAATTTTTTTTTTTTTTTTGACCAAAAATTAAATTTCTCCAAATTTCTCCAAACTCGGATATATCATCTGGGGGTCCGAGGGGAGTCCAACGCAGAAGGTTTGGTTGAAATCGGGCCGGTGGTTTTGGAGAAAATGACCAAAAACCAAACAGGCGATTTTAAAAGACGACAGGTACGCGCCTGTCGTTTTTTTTTGACCAATTTTTTTTTTTTTTTTTGACAAAAAATTAAAAATTTCTCCAAACTCGAATATATCATCTGGGGGTCCGAGGGGAGTCCAACGCAGAAGGTTTGGTTGAAATCGGGCCGGTGGTTTTGGAGAAAATGACCAAAAACCAAACAGGCGATTTTAAAAGACGACAGGTTTTTTTTTGACCAAATTTTTTTTTTTTTTTTGACCAAAAATTAAAATTTCTCCAAACTCGGATATATCATCTGGGGGTCCGAGGGGAGTCCAACGCAGAAGGTTTGGTTGAAATCGGGCCGGTGGTTTTGGAGAAAATGACCAAAAACCAAACAGGCGATTTTAAAAAGACGACAGGTACGCGCCTGTCGTTTTTTTTGACCAAATTTTTTTTTTTTTTTTGACGAAAATTAAAATTTCTCCAAACTCGAATATATCATCTGGGGGTCCGAGGGGAGTCCAACGCAGAAGGTTTGGTTGAAATCGGGCCGGTGGTTTTGGAGAAATGACCAAAAACCAAACAGGCGATTTTAAAAAGGACGACAGGTACGCGCCTCTGTCGTTTTATTTTGACCAAATTTTTTTTTTTTTTTTGACCAAAATTAAAATTTCTCCAAATTTCTCCAAACTCGGATATATCATATGGGGGTCCGAGGGGAGTCCTATGCAGAAGGTTTGGTTGAAATCGGGCCGGTGGTTTTGGAGAAAATGACCAAAAACCAAACAGGCGATTTTAAAAAGACGACAGGTACGCGCCTGTCGTTTTTTTTGACCAATTTTTTTTTTTTTTTTGACCAAAAATTAAAATTTCTCCAAATTTCTCCAAACTCGGATATATCATCTGGGGGTCCGAGGGGAGTCCAACGCAGAAGGTTTGGTTGAAATCGGGCCGGTGGTTTTGGAGAAAATGACCAAAAACCAAACAGGCGATTTTAAAAAGACGACAGGTACGCGCCTGTCGTTTTTTTTTGACCAAATTTTTTTTTTTTTTTGACCAAAAATTAAAATTTCTCCAAACTCGGATATATCATCTGGGGGTCCGAGGGGAGTCCAACGCAGAAGGTTTGGTTGAAATCGGGCCGGTGGTTTTGGAGAAAATGACCAAAAACCAAACAGGCGATTTTAAAAAGACGACAGGTACGCGCCTGTCGTTTTTTTTGACCAAATTTTTTTTTTTTTTTGACCAAAAATTAAAATTTCTCCAAATTTCTCCAAACTCGGATATATCATCTGGGGGTCCGAGGGGAGTCCAACGCAGAAGGTTTGGTTGAAATCGGGCCGGTGGTTTTGGAGAAAATGACCAAAAACCAAACAGGCGATTTTAAAAAGACGACAGGTACGCGCCTGTCGTTTTTTTTTGACCAAATTTTTTTTTTTTTTTTGACCAAAAATTAAAATTTCTCCAAACTCGGATATATCATCTGGGGGTCCGAGGGGAGTCCAACGCAGAAGGTTTGGTTGAAATCGGGCCGGTGGTTTTGGAGAAAATGACCAAAAACCAAACAGGCGATTTTAAAAAGACGACAGGTACGCGCCTGTCGTTTTTTTTTGACCAAATTTTTTTTTTTTTTTGACCAAAATTTAAAATTTCTCCAAACTCGGATATATCATCTGGGGGTCCGAGGGGAGTCCAACGCAGAAGGTTTGGTTGAAATCGGGCCGGTGGTTTTGGAGAAAATGACCAAAAACCAAACAGGCGATTTTAAAAAGACGACAGGTACGCGCCTGTCGTTTTTTTTTGACCAAATTTTTTTTTTTTTTTGACCAAAAATTAAAATTTCTCCAAATTTCTCCAAACTCGGATATATCATCTGGGGGTCCGAGGGGAGTCCAACGCAGAAGGTTTGGTTGAAATCGGGCCGGTGGTTTTGGAGAAAATGACCAAAAACCAAACAGGCGATTTTAAAAAGACGACAGGTACGCGCCTGTCGTTTTTTTTTGACCAATTTTTTTTTTTTTTTTGACCAAAAATTAAAATTTCTCCAAACTCGGATATATCATCTGGGGGTCCGAGGGGAGTCCAACGCAGAAGGTTTGGTTGAAATCGGGCCGGTGGTTTTGGAGAAAATGACCAAAAACCAAACAGGCGATTTTAAAAAGACGACAGGTACGCGCCTGTCGTTTTTTTTGACCAAATTTTTTTTTTTTTTTGACCAAAAATTAAAATTTCTCCAAATTTCTCCAAACTCGGATATATCATCTGGGGGTCCGAGGGGAGTCCAACGCAGAAGGTTTGGTTGAAATCGGGCCGGTGGTTTTGGAGAAAATGACCAAAAACCAAACAGGCGATTTTAAAAAGACGACAGGTACGCGCCTGTCGTTTTTTTTTGACCAATTTTTTTTTTTTTTTTGACCAAAAATTAAAATTTCTCCAAACTCGGATATATCATCTGGGGGTCCGAGGGGAGTCCAACGCAGAAGGTTTGGTTGAAATCGGGCCGGTGGTTTTGGAGAAAATGACCAAAAACCAAACAGGCGATTTTAAAAAGACGACAGGTACGCGCCTGTCGTTTTTTTTGACCAAATTTTTTTTTTTTTTTTGACCAAAATTAAAATTTCTCCAAATTTCTCCAAACTCGGATATATCATCTGGGGGTCCGAGGGGAGTCCAACGCAGAAGGTTTGGTTGAAATCGGGCCGGTGGTTTTGGAGAAAATGACCAAAAACCAAACAGGCGATTTTAAAAAGACGACAGGTACGCGCCTGTCGTTTTTTTTTGACCAAATTTTTTTTTTTTTTTGACCAAAAATTAAATCAATTTCTCCAAACTCGGATATATCATCTGGGGGTCCGAGGGGAGTCCAACGCAGAAGGTTTGGTTGAAATCGGGCCGGTGGTTTTGGAGAAAATGACCAAAAACCAAACAGGCGATTTTAAAAAGACGACAGGTACGCGCCTGTCGTTTTTTTTTGACCAAATTTTTTTTTTTTTTTGACCAAAAATTAAAATTTCTCCAAACTCGGATATATCATCTGGGGGTCCGAGGGGAGTCCAACGCAGAAGGTTTGGTTGAAATCGGGCCGGTGGTTTTGGAGAAAATGACCAAAAACCAAACAGGCGATTTTAAAAAGACGACAGGTACGCGCCTGTCGTTTTTTTTTGACCAAATTTTTTTTTTTTTTTGACGAAAATTTAAAATTTCTCCAAACTCGAATATATCATCTGGGGGTCCGAGGGGAGTCCAACGCAGAAGGTTTGGTTGAAATCGGGCCGGTGGTTTTGGAGAAAATGACCAAAAACCAAACAGGCGATTTTAAAAAGACGACAGGTACGCGCCTGTCGTTTTTTTTTGACCAAATTTTTTTTTTTTTTTGACCAAAAATTTAAAATTTCTCCAAACTCGGATATATCATCTGGGGGTCCGAGGGGAGTCCAACGCAGAAGGTTTGGTTGAAATCGGGCCGGTGGTTTTGGAGAAAATGACCAAAAACCAAACAGGCGATTTTAAAAAGACGACAGGTACGCGCCTGTCGTTTTTTTTTGACCAAATTTTTTTTTTTTTTTGACCAAAAATTAAAATTTCTCCAAACTCGGATATATCATCTGGGGGTCCGAGGGGAGTCCAACGCAGAAGGTTTGGTTGAAATCGGGCCGGTGGTTTTGGAGAAAATGACCAAAAACCAAACAGGCGATTTTAAAAAGACGACAGGTACGCGCCTGTCGTTTTTTTTTGACCAAATTTTTTTTTTTTTTTGACCAAAAATTAAAATTTCTCCAAATTTCTCCAAACTCGGATATATCATCTGGGGGTCCGAGGGGAGTCCAACGCAGAAGGTTTGGTTGAAATCGGGCCGGTGGTTTTGGAGAAAATGACCAAAAACCAAACAGGCGATTTTAAAAAGACGACAGGTACGCGCCTGTCGTTTTTTTTGACCAAATTTTTTTTTTTTTTTTGACCAAAATTAAAATTTCTCCAAATTTCTCCAAACTCGGATATATCATCTGGGGGTCCGAGGGGAGTCCAACGCAGAAGGTTTGGTTGAAATCGGGCCGGTGGTTTTGGAGAAAATGACCAAAAACCAAACAGGCGATTTTAAAAAGACGACAGGTACGCGCCTGTCGTTTTTTTTTGACCAAATTTTTTTTTTTTTTTGACCAAAAATTAAAATTTCTCCAAACTCGATATATCATCTGGGGGTCCGAGGGGAGTCCAACGCAGAAGGTTTGGTTGAAATCGGGCCGGTGGTTTTGGAGAAAATGACCAAAAACCAAACAGGCGATTTTAAAAAGACGACAGGTACGCGCCTGTCGTTTTTTTTGACCAAATTTTTTTTTTTTTTTGACCAAAAATTATCAAATTTCTCCAAACTCGGATATATCATCTGGGGGTCCGAGGGGAGTCCAACGCAGAAGGTTTGGTTGAAATCGGGCCGGTGGTTTTGGAGAAAATGACCAAAAACCAAACAGGCGATTTTAAAAAGACGACAGGTACGCGCCTGTCGTTTTTTTTTGACCAAATTTTTTTTTTTTTTTTGACCAAAAATTAAAATTTCTCCAAATTTCTCCAAACTCGGATATATCATCTGGGGGTCCGAGGGGAGTCCAACGCAGAAGGTTTGGTTGAAATCGGGCCGGTGGTTTTGGAGAAAATGACCAAAAACCAAACAGGCGATTTTAAAAAGACGACAGGTACGCGCCTGTCGTTTTTTTTTGACCAATTTTTTTTTTTTTTTGACCAAAAATTAAAATTTCTCCAAACTCGGATATATCATCTGGGGGTCCGAGGGGAGTCCAACGCAGAAGGTTTGGTTGAAATCGGGCCGGTGGTTTTGGAGAAAATGACCAAAAACCAAACAGGCGATTTTAAAAAGACGACAGGTACGCGCCTGTCGTTTTTTTTGACCAAATTTTTTTTTTTTTTTGACCAAAAATTAAAATTTCTCCAAATTTCTCCAAACTCGGATATATCATCTGGGGGTCCGAGGGGAGTCCAACGCAGAAGGTTTGGTTGAAATCGGGCCGGTGGTTTTGGAGAAAATGACCAAAAACCAAACAGGCGATTTTAAAAAGACGACAGGTACGCGCCTGTCGTTTTTTTTTGACCAATTTTTTTTTTTTTTTGACCAAAAATTAAAATTTCTCCAAACTCGGATATATCATCTGGGGGTCCGAGGGGAGTCCAACGCAGAAGGTTTGGTTGAAATCGGGCCGGTGGTTTTGGAGAAAATGACCAAAAACCAAACAGGCGATTTTAAAAAGACGACAGGTACGCGCCTGTCGTTTTTTTTTGACCAATTTTTTTTTTTTTTTGACCAAAATTAAAATTTCTCCAAACTCGATATATCATCTGGGGGTCCGAGGGGAGTCCAACGCAGAAGGTTTGGTTGAAATCGGGCCGGTGGTTTTGGAGAAAATGACCAAAAACCAAACAGGCGATTTTAAAAAGACGACAGGTACGCGCCTGTCGTTTTTTTTGACCAAATTTTTTTTTTTTTTTGACCAAAAATTAAAATTTCTCCAAATTTCTCCAAACTCGGATATATCATCTGGGGGTCCGAGGGGAGTCCAACGCAGAAGGTTTGGTTGAAATCGGGCCGGTGGTTTTGGAGAAAATGACCAAAAACCAAACAGGCGATTTTAAAAAGACGACAGGTACGCGCCTGTCGTTTTTTTTGACCAAATTTATTTATTTTTTTGACCAAAAATTAAAATTTCTCCAAATTTCTCCAAACTCGGATATATCATCTGGGGGTCCGAGGGGAGTCCAACGCAGAAGGTTTGGTTGAAATCGGGCCGGTGGTTTTGGAGAAAATGACCAAAAACCAAACAGGCGATTTTAAAAAGACGACAGGTACGCGCCTGTCGTTTTTTTTTGACCAATTTTTTTTTTTTTTTGACCAAAAATTAAAATTTCTCCAAACTCGGATATATCATCTGGGGGTCCGAGGGGAGTCCAACGCAGAAGGTTTGGTTGAAATCGGGGCGGTGGTTTTGGAGAAAATGACCAAAAACCAAACAGGCGATTTTAAAAAGACGACAGGTACGCGCCTGTCGTTTTTTTTTGACCAATTTTTTTTTTTTTTTTGACCAAAAATTAAAATTTCTCCAAACTCGGATTTATCATCTGGGGGTCCGAGGGGAGTCCAACGCAGAAGGTTTGGTTGAAATCGGGCCGGTGGTTTTGGAGAAAATGACCAAAAACCAAACAGGCGATTTTAAAAAGACGACAGGTACGCGCCTGTCGTTTTTTTTGACCAAATTTTTTTTTTTTTTTGACCAAAAATTAAAATTTCTCCAAACTCGGATATATCATCTGGGGGTCCGAGGGGAGTCCAACGCAGAAGGTTTGGTTGAAATCGGGCCGGTGGTTTTGGAGAAAATGACCAAAAACCAAACAGGCGATTTTAAAAAGACGACAGGTACGCGCCTGTCGTTTTATTTTGACCAAATTTTTTTTTTTTTTTTGACCAAAAATTAAAATTTCTCCAAATTTCTCCAAACTCGGATATATCATCTGGGGGTCCGAGGGGAGTCCAACGCAGAAGGTTTGGTTGAAATCGGGCCGGTGGTTTTGGAGAAAATGACCAAAAACCAAACAGGCGATTTTAAAAAGACGACAGGTACGCGCCTGTCGTTTTTTTTGACCAAATTTTTTTTTTTTTTTGACCAAAAATTAAAATTTCTCCAAACTCGGATATATCATCTGGGGGTCCGAGGGGAGTCCAACGCAGAAGGTTTGGTTGAAATCGGGCCGGTGGTTTTGGAGAAAATGACCAAAAACCAAACAGGCGATTTTAAAAAGACGACAGGTACGCGCCTGTCGTTTTTTTTTGACCAAATTTTTTTTTTTTTTTTGACCAAAAATTAAAATTTCTCCAAACTCGGATATATCATCTGGGGGTCCGAGGGGAGTCCAACGCAGAAGGTTTGGTTGAAATCGGGCCGGTGGTTTTGGAGAAAATGACCAAAAACCAAACAGGCGATTTTAAAAAGACGACAGGTACGCGCCTGTCGTTTTTTTTGACCAATTTTTTTTTTTTTTTTGACCAAAAATTAAAATTTCTCCAAACTCGGATATATCATCTGGGGGTCCGAGGGGAGTCCAACGCAGAAGGTTTGGTTGAAATCGGGCCGGTGGTTTTGGAGAAAATGACCAAAAACCAAACAGGCGATTTTAAAAAGACGACAGGTACGCGCCTGTCGTTTTTTTTGACCAAATTTTTTTTTTTTTTTGACCAAAAATTAAAATTTCTCCAAATTTCTCCAAACTCGGATATATCATCTGGGGGTCCGAGGGGAGTCCAACGCAGAAGGTTTGGTTGAAATCGGGCCGGTGGTTTTGGAGAAAATGACCAAAAACCAAACAGGCGATTTTAAAAAGACGACAGGTACGCGCCTGTCGGTTTTTTTTGACCAAATTTTTTTTTTTTTTTGACCAAAAATTAAAATTTCTCCAAATTTCTCCAAACTCGGATATATCATCTGGGGGTCCGAGGGGAGTCCAACGCAGAAGGTTTGGTTGAAATCGGGCCGGTGGTTTTGGAGAAAATGACCAAAAACCAAACAGGCGATTTTAAAAAGACGACAGGTACGCGCCTGTCGTTTTTTTTTGACCAATTTTTTTTTTTTTTTTTACGAAAATTTAAAATTTCTCCAAACTCGATATATCATCTGGGGGTCCGAGGGGAGTCCAACGCAGAAGGTTTGGTTGAAATCGGGCCGGTGGTTTTGGAGAAAATGACCAAAAACCAAACAGGCGATTTTAAAAAGACGACAGGTACGCGCCTGTCGTTTTTTTTGACCAAATTTTTTTTTTTTTTTTGACCAAAAATTAAAATTTCTCCAAATTTCTCCAAACTCGGATATATCATCTGGGGGTCCGAGGGGAGTCCAACGCAGAAGGTTTGGTTGAAATCGGGCCGGTGGTTTTGGAGAAAATGACCAAAAACCAAACAGGCGATTTTAAAAAGACGACAGGTACGCGCCTGTCGTTTTTTTTTGACCAATTTTTTTTTTTTTTTGACCAAAAATTAAAATTTCTCCAAACTCGGATATATCATCTGGGGGTCCGAGGGGAGTCCAACGCAGAAGGTTTGGTTGAAATCGGGCCGGTGGTTTTGGAGAAAATGACCAAAAACCAAACAGGCGATTTTAAAAAGACGACAGGTACGCGCCTGTCGTTTTTTTTTTACCAAATTTTTTTTTTTTTTTTTACCAAAAATTAAAATTTCTCCAAACTCGGATATATCATCTGGGGGTCCGAGGGGAGTCCAACGCAGAAGGTTTGGTTGAAATCGGGCCGGTGGTTTTGGAGAAAATGACCAAAAACCAAACAGGCGATTTTAAAAAGACGACAGGTACGCGCCTGTCGTTTTTTTTTGACCAAATTTTTTTTTTTTTTTGACCAAAAATTAAAATTTTTCCAAATTTCTCCAAACTCGGATATATCATCTGGGGGTCCGAGGGGAGTCCAACGCAGAAGGTTTGGTTGAAATCGGGCCGGTGGTTTTGGAGAAAATGACCAAAAACCAAACAGGCGATTTTAAAAAGACGACAGGTACGCGCCTGTCGTTTTTTTTGACCAAATTTTTTTTTTTTTTTGACCAAAAATTAAAATTTCTCCAAATTTCTCCAAACTCGGATATATCATCTGGGGGTCCGAGGGGAGTCCAACGCAGAAGGTTTGGTTGAAATCGGGCCGGTGGTTTTGGAGAAAATGACCAAAAACCAAACAGGCGATTTTAAAAAGACGACAGGTTTTTTTTTTTGACCAAATTTTTTTTTTTTTTTGACCAAAAATTAAAATTTCTCCAAATTTCTCCAAACTCGGATATATCATCTGGGGGTCCGAGGGGAGTCCAACGCAGAAGGTTTGGTTGAAATCGGGCCGGTGGTTTTGGAGAAAATGACCAAAAACCAAACAGGCGATTTTAAAAAGACGACAGGTACGCGCCTGTCGTTTTATTTTGACCAAATTTTTTTTTTTTTTTGACCAAAAATTAAAATTTCTCCAAACTCGATATATCATCTGGGGGTCCGAGGGGAGTCCAACGCAGAAGGTTTGGTTGAAATCGGGCCGGTGGTTTTGGAGAAAATGACCAAAAACCAAACAGGCGATTTTAAAAAGACGACAGGTACGCGCCTGTCGTTTTTTTTTGACCAATTTTTTTTTTTTTTTGACCAAAAATTAAAATTTCTCCAAATTTCTCCAAACTCGGATATATCATCTGGGGGTCCGAGGGGAGTCCAACGCAGAAGGTTTGGTTGAAATCGGGCCGGTGGTTTTGGAGAAAATGACCAAAAACCAAACAGGCGATTTTAAAAAGACGACAGGTACGCGCCTGTCGTTTTTTTTTGACCAATTTTTTTTTTTTTTTGACCAAAAATTAAAATTTCTCCAAACTCGGATATATCATCTGGGGGTCCGAGGGGAGTCCAACGCAGAAGGTTTGGTTGAAATCGGGCCGGTGGTTTTGGAGAAAATGACCAAAAACCAAACAGGCGATTTTAAAAAGACGACAGGTACGCGCCTGTCGTTTTTTTTTGACCAATTTTTTTTTTTTTTTGACCAAAAATTAAAATTTCTCCAAATTTCTCCAAACTCGGATATATCATCTGGGGGTCCGAGGGGAGTCCAACGCAGAAGGTTTGGTTGAAATCGGGCCGGTGGTTTTGGAGAAAATGACCAAAAACCAAACAGGCGATTTTAAAAAGACGACAGGTACGCGCCTGTCGTTTTTTTTTGACCAAATTTTTTTTTTTTTTTGACCAAAAATTTAAAATTTTTCCAAACTCGGATATATCATCTGGGGGTCCGAGGGGAGTCCAACGCAGAAGGTTTGGTTGAAATCGGGCCGGTGGTTTTGGAGAAAATGACCAAAAACCAAACAGGCGATTTTAAAAAGACGACAGGTACGCGCCTGTCGTTTTTTTTGACCAAATTTTTTTTTTTTTTTGACCAAAAATTAAAATTTCTCCAAATTTCTCCAAACTCGGATATATCATCTGGGGGTCCGAGGGGAGTCCAACGCAGAAGGTTTGGTTGAAATCGGGCCGGTGGTTTTGGAGAAAATGACCAAAAACCAAACAGGCGATTTTAAAAAGACGACAGGTACGCGCCTGTCGTTTTTTTTTGACCAATTTTTTTTTTTTTTTGACCAAAAATTAAAATTTCTCCAAACTCGGATATATCATCTGGGGGTCCGAGGGGAGTCCAACGCAGAAGGTTTGGTTGAAATCGGGCCGGTGGTTTTGGAGAAAATGACCAAAAACCAAACAGGCGATTTTAAAAAGACGACAGGTACGCGCCTGTCGTTTTTTTTGACCAAATTTTTTTTTTTTTTTGACCAAAATTTAAAATTTCTCCAAACTCGGATATATCATCTGGGGGTCCGAGGGGAGTCCAACGCAGAAGGTTTGGTTGAAATCGGGCCGGTGGTTTTGGAGAAAATGACCAAAAACCAAACAGGCGATTTTAAAAAGACGACAGGTACGCGCCTGTCGTTTTTTTTTGACCAAATTTTTTTTTTTTTTTGACCAAAAATTAAAATTTCTCCAAACTCGGATATATCATCTGGGGGTCCGAGGGGAGTCCAACGCAGAAGGTTTGGTTGAACTCGGGCCGGTGGTTTTGGAGAAAATGACCAAAAACCAAACAGGCGATTTTAAAAAGACGACAGGTACGCGCCTGTCGTTTTTTTTTGCCCATTTTTTTTTTTTTTTTTGACCAAAAATTAAAATTTCTCCAAATTTCTCCAAACTCGGATATATCATCTGGGGGTCCGAGGGGAGTCCAACGCAGAAGGTTTGGTTGAAATCGGGCCGGTGGTTTTGGAGAAAATGACCAAAAACCAAACAGGCGATTTTAAAAAGACGACAGGTACGCGCCTGTCGTTTTTTTTTGACCAAATTTTTTTTTTTTTTTGACCAAAAATTAAAATTTCTCCAAACTCGGATATATCATCTGGGGGTCCGAGGGGAGTCCAACGCAGAAGGTTTGGTTGAAATCGGGCCGGTGGTTTTGGAGAAAATGACCAAAAACCAAACAGGCGATTTTAAAAAGACGACAGGTACGCGCCTGTCGTTTTTTTTGACCAAATTTTTTTTTTTTTTTTGACCAAAAATTAAAATTTCTCCAAATTTCTCCAAACTCGGATATACCATCTGGGGGTCCGAGGGGAGTCCAACGCAGAAGGTTTGGTTGAAATCGGGCCGGTGGTTTTGGAGAAAATGACCAAAAACCAAACAGGCGATTTTAAAAAGACGACAGGTACGCGCCTGTCGTTTTATTTTGACCAAATTTTTTTTTTTTTTTTGACCAAAAATTAAAATTTCTCCAAATTTCTCCAAACTCGGATATATCATCTGGGGGTCCGAGGGGAGTCCAACGCAGAAGGTTCGGTTGAAATCGGGCCGGTGGTTTTGGAGAAAATGACCAAAAACCAAACAGGCGATTTTAAAAAGACGACAGGTACGCGCCTGTCGTTTTTTTTTGACCAAATTTTTTTTTTTTTTTGACCAAAATTTAAAATTTCTCCAAACTCGATATATCATCTGGGGGTCCGAGGGGAGTCCAACGCAGAAGGTTTGGTTGAAATCGGGCCGGTGGTTTTGGAGAAAATGACCAAAAACCAAACAGGCGATTTTAAAAAGACGACAGGTACGCGCCTGTCGTTTTTTTTGACCAATTTTTTTTTTTTTTTGACCAAAAATTAAAATTTCTCCAATCAACTCGGATATATCATCTGGGGGTCCGAGGGGAGTCCAACGCAGAAGGTTTGGTTGAAATCGGGCCGGTGGTTTTGGAGAAAATGACCAAAAACCAAACAGGCGATTTTAAAAAGACGACAGGTACGCGCCTGTCGTTTTTTTTTGACCAATTTTTTTTTTTTTTTGACCAAAAATTTAAAATTTCTCCAAACTCGGATATATCATCTGGGGGTCCGAGGGGAGTCCAACGCAGAAGGTTTGGTTGAAATCGGGCCGGTGGTTTTGGAGAAAATGACCAAAAACCAAACAGGCGATTTTAAAAAGACGACAGGTACGCGCCTGTCGTTTTTTTTTGACCAATTTTTTTTTTTTTTTTGACCAAAAATTAAAATTTCTCCAAATTTCTCCAAACTCGGATATATCATCTGGGGGTCCGAGGGGAGTCCAACGCAGAAGGTTTGGTTGAAATCGGGCCGGTGGTTTTGGAGAAAATGACCAAAAACCAAACAGGCGATTTTAAAAAGACGACAGGTACGCGCCTGTCGGTTTTTTTTGACCAAATTTTATTTATTTTTTTGACCAAAAATTAAAATTTCTCCAAACTCGGATATATCATCTGGGGGTCCGAGGGGAGTCCAACGCAGAAGGTTTGGTTGAAATCGGGCCGGTGGTTTTGGAGAAAATGACCAAAAACCAAACAGGCGATTTTAAAAAGACGACAGGTTTTTTTTTTTGACCAAATTTTTTTTTTTTTTTGACCAAAAA
>NW_028155184.1:0-54578 GCF_905171665.1 Trachurus trachurus | reverse complement strand
AAACCAAACAGGCGATTTTAAAAAGACGACAGGTACGCGCCTGTCGTTTTTTTTTGACCAAATTTTTTTTTTTTTTTGACGAAAATTTAAAATTTCTCCAAACTCGATATATCATCTGGGGGTCCGAGGGGAGTCCAACGCAGAAGGTTTGGTTGAAATCGGGCCGGTGGTTTTGGAGAAAATGACCAAAAACCAAACAGGCGATTTTAAAAAGACGACAGGTACGCGCCTGTCGTTTTTTTTTGACCAAATTTTTTTTTTTTTTTGACGAAAATTTAAAATTTCTCCAAACTCGAATATATCATCTGGGGGTCCGAGGGGAGTCCAACGCAGAAGGTTTGGTTGAAATCGGGCCGGTGGTTTTGGAGAAAATGACCAAAAACCAAACAGGCGATTTTAAAAAGACGACAGGTACGCGCCTGTCGTTTTTTTTGACCAATTTTTTTTTTTTTTTGACCAAAAATTAAAATTTCTCCAAACTCGGATATATCATCTGGGGGTCCGAGGGGAGTCCAACGCAGAAGGTTTGGTTGAAATCGGGCCGGTGGTTTTGGAGAAAATGACCAAAAACCAAACAGGCGATTTTAAAAAGACGACAGGTACGCGCCTGTCGTTTTTTTTTGACCAATTTTTTTTTTTTTTTTGACGAAAATTTAAAATTTCTCCAAACTCGATATATCATCTGGGGGTCCGAGGGGAGTCCAACGCAGAAGGTTTGGTTGAAATCGGGCCGGTGGTTTTGGAGAAAATGACCAAAAACCAAACAGGCGATTTTAAAAAGACGACAGGTACGCGCCTGTCGTTTTTTTTGACCAATTTTTTTTTTTTTTTTGACCAAAAATTAAAATTTCTCCAAACTCGGATATATCATCTGGGGGTCCGAGGGGAGTCCAACGCAGAAGGTTTGGTTGAAATCGGGCCGGTGGTTTTGGAGAAAATGACCAAAAACCAAACAGGCGATTTTAAAAAGACGACAGGTACGCGCCTGTCGTTTTTTTTTGACCAAATTTTTTTTTTTTTTTGACGAAAATTTAAAATTTCTCCAAACTCGATATATCATCTGGGGGTCCGAGGGGAGTCCAACGCAGAAGGTTTGGTTGAAATCGGGCCGGTGGTTTTGGAGAAAATGACCAAAAACCAAACAGGCGATTTTAAAAAGACGACAGGTACGCGCCTGTCGTTTTTTTTTGACCAAATTTTTTTTTTTTTTTGACCAAAATTTAAATTTCTCCAAACTCGATATATCATCTGGGGGTCCGAGGGGAGTCCAACGCAGAAGGTTTGGTTGAAATCGGGCCGGTGGTTTTGGAGAAAATGACCAAAAACCAAACAGGCGATTTTAAAAAGACGACAGGTACGCGCCTGTCGTTTTTTTTGACCAATTTTTTTTTTTTTTTGACCAAAAATTAAAATTTCTCCAAACTCGGATATATCATCTGGGGGTCCGAGGGGAGTCCAACGCAGAAGGTTTGGTTGAAATCGGGCCGGTGGTTTTGGAGAAAATGACCAAAAACCAAACAGGCGATTTTAAAAAGACGACAGGTACGCGCCTGTCGTTTTTTTTTGACCAATTTTTTTTTTTTTTTTTACCAAAAATTTAAATTTCTCCAAACTCGGATATATCATCTGGGGGTCCGAGGGGAGTCCAACGCAGAAGGTTTGGTTGAAATCGGGCCGGTGGTTTTGGAGAAAATGACCAAAAACCAAACAGGCGATTTTAAAAAGACGACAGGTACGCGCCTGTCGTTTTTTTTTGACCAATTTTTTTTTTTTTTTTGACCAAAAATTAAAATTTCTCCAAACTCGGATATATCATCTGGGGGTCCGAGGGGAGTCCAACGCAGAAGGTTTGGTTGAAATCGGGCCGGTGGTTTTGGAGAAAATGACCAAAAACCAAACAGGCGATTTTAAAAAGACGACAGGTACGCGCCTGTCGTTTTTTTTTGACCAAATTTTTTTTTTTTTTTGACCAAAATTTAAAATTTCTCCAAACTCGATATATCATCTGGGGGTCCGAGGGGAGTCCAACGCAGAAGGTTTGGTTGAAATCGGGCCGGTGGTTTTGGAGAAAATGACCAAAAACCAAACAGGCGATTTTAAAAAGACGACAGGTACGCGCCTGTCGTTTTTTTTTGACCAATTTTTTTTTTTTTTTGACCAAAAATTAAAATTTCTCCAAACTCGGATATATCATCTGGGGGTCCGAGGGGAGTCCAACGCAGAAGGTTTGGTTGAAATCGGGCCGGTGGTTTTGGAGAAAATGACCAAAAACCAAACAGGCGATTTTAAAAAGACGACAGGTACGCGCCTGTCGTTTTTTTTGACCAATTTTTTTTTTTTTTTTGACCAAAAATTAAAATTTCTCCAAACTCGGATATATCATCTGGGGGTCCGAGGGGAGTCCAACGCAGAAGGTTTGGTTGAAATCGGGCCGGTGGTTTTGGAGAAAATGACCAAAAACCAAACAGGCGATTTTAAAAAGACGACAGGTACGCGCCTGTCGTTTTTTTTGACCAATTTTTTTTTTTTTTTGACCAAAAATTAAAATTTCTCCAAACTCGGATATATCATCTGGGGGTCCGAGGGGAGTCCAACGCAGAAGGTTTGGTTGAAATCGGGCCGGTGGTTTTGGAGAAAATGACCAAAAACCAAACAGGCGATTTTAAAAAGACGACAGGTACGCGCCTGTCGTTTTTTTTTGACCAATTTTTTTTTTTTTTTGACGAAAATTTAAAATTTCTCCAAACTCGATATATCATCTGGGGGTCTGAGGGGAGTCCAACGCAGAAGGTTTGGTTGAAATCGGGCCGGTGGTTTTGGAGAAAATGACCAAAAACCAAACAGGCGATTTTAAAAAGACGACAGGTACGCGCCTGTCGTTTTTTTTGACCAATTTTTTTTTTTTTTTTGACCAAAAATTAAAATTTCTCCAAACTCGGATATATCATCTGGGGGTCCGAGGGGAGTCCAACGCAGAAGGTTTGGTTGAAATCGGGCCGGTGGTTTTGGAGAAAATGACCAAAAACCAAACAGGCGATTTTAAAAAGACGACAGGTACGCGCCTGTCGTTTTTTTTTGACCAAATTTTTTTTTTTTTTTGACGAAAATTTAAAATTTCTCCAAACTCGAATATATCATCTGGGGGTCCGAGGGGAGTCCAACGCAGAAGGTTTGGTTGAAATCGGGCCGGTGGTTTTGGAGAAAATGACCAAAAACCAAACAGGCGATTTTAAAAAGACGACAGGTACGCGCCTGTCGTTTTTTTTTGACCAAATTTTTTTTTTTTTTTGACGAAAATTTTAAATTTCTCCAAACTCGATATATCATCTGGGGGTCCGAGGGGAGTCCAACGCAGAAGGTTTGGTTGAAATCGGGCCGGTGGTTTTGGAGAAAATGACCAAAAACCAAACAGGCGATTTTAAAAAGACGACAGGTACGCGCCTGTCGTTTTTTTTGACCAATTTTTTTTTTTTTTTGACCAAAAATTAAAATTTCTCCAAACTCGGATATATCATCTGGGGGTCCGAGGGGAGTCCAACGCAGAAGGTTTGGTTGAAATCGGGCCGGTGGTTTTGGAGAAAATGACCAAAAACCAAACAGGCGATTTTAAAAAGACGACAGGTACGCGCCTGTCGTTTTTTTTTGACCAATTTTTTTTTTTTTTTTACCAAAAATTTAAATTTCTCCAAACTCGGATATATCATCTGGGGGTCCGAGGGGAGTCCAACGCAGAAGGTTTGGTTGAAATCGGGCCGGTGGTTTTGGAGAAAATGACCAAAAACCAAACAGGCGATTTTAAAAAGACGACAGGTACGCGCCTGTCGTTTTTTTTTGACCAATTTTTTTTTTTTTTTGACGAAAATTTAAAATTTCTCCAAACTCGAATATATCATCTGGGGGTCCGAGGGGAGTCCAACGCAGAAGGTTTGGTTGAAATCGGGCCGGTGGTTTTGGAGAAAATGACCAAAAACCAAACAGGCGATTTTAAAAAGACGACAGGTACGCGCCTGTCGTTTTTTTTTGACCAAATTTTTTTTTTTTTTGACGAAAATTTAAAATTTCTCCAAACTCGAATATATCATCTGGGGGTCCGAGGGGAGTCCAACGCAGAAGGTTTGGTTGAAATCGGGCCGGTGGTTTTGGAGAAAATGACCAAAAACCAAACAGGCGATTTTAAAAAGACGACAGGTACGCGCCTGTCGTTTTTTTTGACCAATTTTTTTTTTTTTTGACCAAAAATTAAAATTTCTCCAAACTCGGATATATCATCTGGGGGTCCGAGGGGAGTCCAACGCAGAAGGTTTGGTTGAAATCGGGCCGGTGGTTTTGGAGAAAATGACCAAAAACCAAACAGGCGATTTTAAAAAGACGACAGGTACGCGCCTGTCGTTTTTTTTTGACCAATTTTTTTTTTTTTTTTGACCAAAAATTAAAATTTCTCCAAACTCGGATATATCATCTGGGGGTCCGAGGGGAGTCCAACGCAGAAGGTTTGGTTGAAATCGGGCCGGTGGTTTTGGAGAAAATGACCAAAAACCAAACAGGCGATTTTAAAAAGACGACAGGTACGCGCCTGTCGTTTTTTTTGACCAATTTTTTTTTTTTTTTGACCAAAAATTAAAATTTCTCCAAACTCGGATATATCATCTGGGGGTCCGAGGGGAGTCCAACGCAGAAGGTTTGGTTGAAATCGGGCCGGTGGTTTTGGAGAAAATGACCAAAAACCAAACAGGCGATTTTAAAAAGACGACAGGTACGCGCCTGTCGTTTTTTTTTGACCAAATTTTTTTTTTTTTTTGACGAAAATTTAAAATTTCTCCAAACTCGATATATCATCTGGGGGTCCGAGGGGAGTCCAACGCAGAAGGTTTGGTTGAAATCGGGCCGGTGGTTTTGGAGAAAATGACCAAAAACCAAACAGGCGATTTTAAAAAGACGACAGGTACGCGCCTGTCGTTTTTTTTGACCAATTTTTTTTTTTTTTTGACCAAAAATTAAAATTTCTCCAAACTCGGATATATCATCTGGGGGTCCGAGGGGAGTCCAACGCAGAAGGTTTGGTTGAAATCGGGCCGGTGGTTTTGGAGAAAATGACCAAAAACCAAACAGGCGATTTTAAAAAGACGACAGGTACGCGCCTGTCGTTTTTTTTGACCAATTTTTTTTTTTTTTTTGACCAAAAATTAAAATTTCTCCAAACTCGGATATATCATCTGGGGGTCCGAGGGGAGTCCAACGCAGAAGGTTTGGTTGAAATCGGGCCGGTGGTTTTGGAGAAAATTACCAAAAACCAAACAGGCGATTTTAAAAAGACGACAGGTACGCGCCTGTCGTTTTTTTTTGACCAATTTTTTTTTTTTTTTTTACCAAAAATTAAAATTTCTCCAAACTCGGATATATCATCTGGGGGTCCGAGGGGAGTCCAACGCAGAAGGTTTGGTTGAAATCGGGCCGGTGGTTTTGGAGAAAATGACCAAAAACCAAACAGGCGATTTTAAAAAGACGACAGGTACGCGCCTGTCGTTTTTTTTGACCAATTTTTTTTTTTTTTTGACCAAAAATTAAAATTTCTCCAAACTCGGATATATCATCTGGGGGTCCGAGGGGAGTCCAACGCAGAAGGTTTGGTTGAAATCGGGCCGGTGGTTTTGGAGAAAATGACCAAAAACCAAACAGGCGATTTTAAAAAGACGACAGGTACGCGCCTGTCGTTTTTTTTTGACCAATTTTTTTTTTTTTTTGACGAAAATTTAAAATTTCTCCAAACTCGAATATATCATCTGGGGGTCCGAGGGGAGTCCAACGCAGAAGGTTTGGTTGAAATCGGGCCGGTGGTTTTGGAGAAAATGACCAAAAACCAAACAGGCGATTTTAAAAAGACGACAGGTACGCGCCTGTCGTTTTTTTTTGACCAAATTTTTTTTTTTTTTGACGAAAATTTAAAATTTCTCCAAACTCGAATATATCATCTGGGGGTCCGAGGGGAGTCCAACGCAGAAGGTTTGGTTGAAATCGGGCCGGTGGTTTTGGAGAAAATGACCAAAAACCAAACAGGCGATTTTAAAAAGACGACAGGTACGCGCCTGTCGTTTTTTTTGACCAATTTTTTTTTTTTTTTTGACCAAAAATTAAAATTTCTCCAAACTCGGATATATCATCTGGGGGTCCGAGGGGAGTCCAACGCAGAAGGTTTGGTTGAAATCGGGCCGGTGGTTTTGGAGAAAATGACCAAAAACCAAACAGGCGATTTTAAAAAGACGACAGGTACGCGCCTGTCGTTTTTTTTGACCAATTTTTTTTTTTTTTTTGACCAAAAATTAAAATTTCTCCAAACTCGGATATATCATCTGGGGGTCCGAGGGGAGTCCAACGCAGAAGGTTTGGTTGAAATCGGGCCGGTGGTTTTGGAGAAAATGACCAAAAACCAAACAGGCGATTTTAAAAAGACGACAGGTACGCGCCTGTCTTTTTTTGACCAAATTTTTTTTTTTTTTTTGACCAAAAATTAAAATTTCTCCAAACTCGGATATATCATCTGGGGGTCCGAGGGGAGTCCAACGCAGAAGGTTTGGTTGAAATCGGGCCGGTGGTTTTGGAGAAAATGACCAAAAACCAAACAGCCGATTTTAAAAAGACGACAGGTACGCGCCTGTCGTTTTTTTTGACCAAATTTCTTTTTTTTTTTTTGACCAAAAATTAAAATTTCTCCAAATTCTCCAAACTCGGATATATCATCTGGGGGTCCGAGGGGAGTCCAACGCAGAAGGTTTGGTTGAAATCGGGCCGGTGGTTTTGGAGAAAATGACCAAAAACCAAACAGGCGATTTTAAAAAGACGACAGGTACGCGCCTGTCGTTTTTTTTTGACCAAATTTTTTTTTTTTTTTGACCAAAATTTAAAATTTCTCCAAACTCGATATATCATCTGGGGGTCCGAGGGGAGTCCAACGCAGAAGGTTTGGTTGAAATCGGGCCGGTGGTTTTGGAGAAAATGACCAAAAACCAAACAGGCGATTTTAAAAAGACGACAGGTACGCGCCTGTCGTTTTTTTTGACCAATTTTTTTTTTTTTTTTGACCAAAAATTAAAATTTCTCCAAATTTCTCCAAACTCGGATATATCATCTGGGGGTCCGAGGGGAGTCCTACGCAGAAGGTTTGGTTGAAATCGGGCCGGTGGTTTTGGAGAAAATGACCAAAAACCAAACAGGCGATTTTAAAAAGACGACAGGTACGCGCCTGTCGTTTTTTTTGACCAATTTTTTTTTTTTTTTGACCAAAAATTAAAATTTCTCCAAACTCGGATATATCATCTGGGGGTCCGAGGGGAGTCCAACGCAGAAGGTTTGGTTGAAATCGGGCCGGTGGTTTTGGAGAAAATGACCAAAAACCAAACAGGCGATTTTAAAAAGACGACAGGTACGCGCCTGTCGTTTTTTTTTGACCAAATTTTTTTTTTTTTTTGACGAAAATTTAAAATTTCTCCAAACTCGAATATATCATCTGGGGGTCCGAGGGGAGTCCAACGCAGAAGGTTTGGTTGAAATCGGGCCGGTGGTTTTGGAGAAAATGACCAAAAACCAAACAGGCGATTTTAAAAAGACGACAGGTACGCGCCTGTCGTTTTTTTTTGACCAATTTTTTTTTTTTTTTTGACGAAAATTTAAAATTTCTCCAAACTCGAATATATCATCTGGGGGTCCGAGGGGGTCCAACGCAGAAGGTTTGGTTGAAATCGGGCCGGTGGTTTTGGAGAAAATGACCAAAAACCAAACAGGCGATTTTAAAAAGACGACAGGTACGCGCCTGTCGTTTTTTTTTGACCAAATTTTTTTTTTTTTTTGACGAAAATTTAAAATTTCTCCAAACTCGAATATATCATCTGGGGGTCCGAGGGGAGTCCAACGCAGAAGGTTTGGTTGAAATCGGGCCGGTGGTTTTGGAGAAAATGACCAAAAACCAAACAGGCGATTTTAAAAAGACGACAGGTACGCGCCTGTCGTTTTATTTTGACCAAATTTTTTTTTTTTTTTTACCAAAATTAAAATTTCTCCAAATTTCTCCAAACTCGGATATATCATCTGGGGGTCCGAGGGGAGTCCAACGCAGAAGGTTTGGTTGAAATCGGGCCGGTGGTTTTGGAGAAAATGACCAAAAACCAAACAGGCGATTTTAAAAAGACGACAGGTACGCGCCTGTCGTTTTTTTTTGACCAAATTTTTTTTTTTTTTGACGAAAATTTAAAATTTCTCCAAACTCGAATATATCATCTGGGGGTCCGAGGGGAGTCCAACGCAGAAGGTTTGGTTGAAATCGGGCCGGTGGTTTTGGAGAAAATGACCAAAAACCAAACAGGCGATTTTAAAAAGACGACAGGTACGCGCCTGTCGTTTTTTTTGACCAATTTTTTTTTTTTTTTTGACCAAAAATTAAAATTTCTCCAAACTCGGATATATCATCTGGGGGTCCGAGGGGAGTCCAACGCAGAAGGTTTGGTTGAAATCGGGCCGGTGGTTTTGGAGAAAATGACCAAAAACCAAACAGGCGATTTTAAAAAGACGACAGGTACGCGCCTGTCGTTTTTTTTTGACCAATTTTTTTTTTTTTTTTTTACCAAAAATTAAAATTTCTCCAAACTCGGATATATCATCTGGGGGTCCGAGGGGAGTCCAACGCAGAAGGTTTGGTTGAAATCGGGCCGGTGGTTTTGGAGAAAATGACCAAAAACCAAACAGGCGATTTTAAAAAGACGACAGGTACGCGCCTGTCGTTTTTTTTGACCAATTTTTTTTTTTTTTTGACCAAAAATTAAAATTTCTCCAAACTCGGATATATCATCTGGGGGTCCGAGGGGAGTCCAACGCAGAAGGTTTGGTTGAAATCGGGCCGGTGGTTTTGGAGAAAATGACCAAAAACCAAACAGGCGATTTTAAAAAGACGACAGGTACGCGCCTGTCGTTTTTTTTTGACCAATTTTTTTTTTTTTTTTGACCAAAAATTAAAATTTCTCCAAATTTCTCCAAACTCGGATATCATCTGGGGGTCCGAGGGGAGTCCAACGCAGAAGGTTTGGTTGAAATCGGGCCGGTGGTTTTGGAGAAAATGACCAAAAACCAAACAGGCGATTTTAAAAAGACGACAGGTACGTGCCTGTCGTTTTTTTTGACCAATTTTTTTTTTTTTTTTTGACCAAAAATTAAAATTTCTCCAAACTCGGATATATCATCTGGGGGTCCGAGGGGAGTCCAACGCAGAAGGTTTGGTTGAAATCGGGCCGGTGGTTTTGGAGAAAATGACCAAAAACCAAACAGGCGATTTTAAAAAGACGACAGGTACGCGCCTGTCGTTTTTTTTTGACCAAATTTTTTTTTTTTTTTTGACCAAAAATTAAAATTTCTCCAAACTCGGATATATCATCTGGGGGTCCGAGGGGAGTCCAACGCAGAAGGTTTGGTTGAAATCGGGCCGGTGGTTTTGGAGAAAATGACCAAAAACCAAACAGGCGATTTTAAAAAGACGACAGGTACGCGCCTGTCGTTTTTTTTTGACCAAATTTTTTTTTTTTTTTTGACCAAAAATTACAATTTCTCCAAATTTCTCCAAACTCGGATATATCATCTGGGGGTCCGAGGGGAGTCCAACGCAGAAGGTTTGGTTGAAATCGGGCCGGTGGTTTTGGAGAAAATGACCAAAAACCAAACAGGCGATTTTAAAAAGACGACAGGTACGCGCCTGTCGTTTTTTTTTGACCAAATTTTTTTTTTTTTTTGACGAAAATTTAAAATTTCTCCAAACTCGAATATATCATCTGGGGGTCCGAGGGGAGTCCAACGCAGAAGGTTTGGTTGAAATCGGGCCGGTGGTTTTGGAGAAAATGACCAAAAACCAAACAGGCGATTTTAAAAAGACGACAGGTACGCGCCTGTCGTTTTTTTTTGACCAAATTTTTTTTTTTTTTTTGACCAAAAATTAAAATTTCTCCAAATTTCTCCAAACTCGGATATATCATCTGGGGGTCCGAGGGGAGTCCAACGCAGAAGGTTTGGTTGAAATCGGGCCGGTGGTTTTGGAGAAAATGACCAAAAACCAAACAGGCGATTTTAAAAAGACGACAGGTACGCGCCTGTCGTTTTTTTTGACCAAATTTTTTTTTTTTTTTGACCAAAAATTAAAATTTCTCCAAATTTCTCCAAACTCGGATATATCATCTGGGGGTCCGAGGGGAGTCCAACGCAGAAGGTTTGGTTGAAATCGGGCCGGTGGTTTTGGAGAAAATGACCAAAAACCAAACAGGCGATTTTAAAAAGACGACAGGTACGCGCCTGTCGTTTTTTTTTGACCAATTTTTTTTTTTTTTTGACGAAAATTTAAAATTTCTCCAAACTCGAATATATCATCTGGGGTCCGAGGGGAGTCCAACGCAGAAGGTTTGGTTGAAATCGGGCCGGTGGTTTTGGAGAAAATGACCAAAAACCAAACAGGCGATTTTAAAAAGACGACAGGTACGCGCCTGTCGTTTTATTTTGACCAAATTTTTTTTTTTTTTTTGACCAAAAATTAAAATTTCTCCAAATTTCTCCAAACTCGGATATATCATCTGGGGGTCCGAGGGGAGTCCTATGCAGAAGGTTTGGTTGAAATCGGGCCGGTGGTTTTGGAGAAAATTACCAAAAACCAAACAGGCGATTTTAAAAAGACGACAGGTTTTTTTTTTGACCAAATTTTTTTTTTTTTTTTGACCAAAAATTAAAATTTCTCCAAATTTCTCCAAACTCGGATATATCATCTGGGGGTCCGAGGGGAGTCCAACGCAGAAGGTTTGGTTGAAATCGGGCCGGTGGTTTTGGAGAAAATGACCAAAAACCAAACAGGCGATTTGGTCGGTTTCCATGATTCCAATTTTTACAGCGCATTGATTATTTATGTACATTGTCTTGATTATATCATAGGTTTTTCCCCCAATACCTTTTTCTAGTAGTTTCAGAAACAGACCATGATGCCAAATTGAGTCGAATGCTTTCTTGAAATCTACAAAACAAGAGAAGATTTTGTTTTTGTTGTGGTGGACGTGTTTCTGGATGAGGGTGTGGAGGGTGTAGATGTGGTCAGTGGTTCTGTGTTGTGGAGTGAATCCAATCTGACTCTTGCTCAGGACATTATGTTCACTGAGGAAGTTTTGCAGACGGCTGTTTAAGATGCTGCAGAACAACTTCCCCAGGTTGCTGCTGACACATATGCCTCTGTAGTTGTTGGGCTCATACTTATCTCCACTTTTATGGATTGGAGTGATAATCCCTTGGCCCCAGGTGTCTGGAAAATGACCGATGTTCAAGATGATATTAAATAATTTCAGTATGGCAGTCTTGATTTTATGGCTGCCGAACCGAAGCATTTCATTTAAGATGCGATCCGGTCCACTTGCCTTCCTTGGCTGCAGGGCCTGGATCTTGGTCAGTAGCTCCTCTTCACTAATTTCATGATCTAATGGGTTTTGGTTGTCTTTAACGACTGATTCAAGAGTTTCTAATTTGTTTAGCAGATTATTTTGGGCTGAATTCGGAGTGATTGTACTGTATAGATTTTCAAAGTGTTTTTTCCAAATTTCACCATTTTGAATTGCCAATTCTTCTTTGTGTGATTTGTTGAATGAATGCCATTTTTTCCAAAAATTATTTGAATCAATGGATTCTTCAATTTCTTCGAGGAGTTGCTGTTCGTGTTGCTTCTTTTTAGTGCTTAGTGTTTTTCTGTATAATTTCAATGATTCACAATAACGAAGGCGGAGCTCATGATTGTCAGGTTGCCGGTGTTTTTCATTGGATAATTTACGGAGTGTTTTTCTCAGACACCTGCAGTCAGAGTCAAACCACTTTTCTCTCTCTCTCTCTGTCATCATGTCCTCTCTCTCTCTCTCTCTCTGTCATCATGTCATCTCTCTGTCATCATGTCATCATGTCATCTCTCTCTCTGTCATCATGTCATCTCTCTCTCTCTCATCATGTCATCATGTCATCTCTCTCTCTCTCATCATGTCATCATGTCATCTCTCTCTCTCTCATCATGTCATCATGTCATCTCTCTCTCTCTCATCATGTCATCATGTCATCTCAATTTCAATTTCAATTTCACAAGCTTTATTGGCATGACTGTCATTACAATATTGCCAAAGCATTACAAAAATGGTAAAATAAACATACAATATAAATAAATAAACAGATAATATAATAATACAGATGATACTAATAAACAAACAGTGTAGATATCATTTAGCAGGTAAAACTCAACAGTAGCAGCAGCAGCTGCTCATATAGAGGAGCTCATGTTGAGCAGCTCTTCTCTCTTTTTGTGACAGGCACAAACATATTTTGCTGCTTCTAGAGCAGTGGCTCTTTGTTCTCCTAACAAATGACAGAATTTGTCCTGGTCTGAGAGTTGGGTGAAGTTGGGTGTTGTTAGTGTGATGTTAGTGTATGTCTGTGTCCTGATGTGTGTGTATGCGTCACAGTGCAGCAGGAAGTGCTGCTCTGTCTCCACCTGTCTATGTGGACAGAGCTGACAGAGGCGCTCGTCTCTGGGCAGCCAGGTCTGTCTGTGGCGGCCGCTCTCTAAAGCCAGGCTGTGGCCGCTGAGTCTGTACATAGTCAAGGTTTTCCTCAGTCTGGGGTCAGTTACTGAACTCAAGTAATCTGCCATGGAGTATTCTTTGTTTAGGGCCAAATAGCATTGCAGTTTGCTTTGGGATTTGGTTGTACATGTCCAATAGTTGATGTAATTGTCTTTTTGTTTTTCTATAATTTGGTGGGGCCGGATTGTGTGAGGGTGGTCTTGGTGCTCGGTGCTGGTGGAGCTGAGCCTGTGGACCAGCTGGCTGAGGGGACTCCTGTCTTTGCTCTCCTCTTGGCACTGCAGGGCTTTATAGTGGTAGGAGTTGGGGTCGCTGGCTTTGAGGTGTTGATAGAATAGTCTTTTTTGGATCCGAATTAAAAGGGGAAATTGGCCTAATTCAGCTCTGCATCCGTTATTGGGGGTGTTCCTATGGACTTTGAGGATGTTTTTGCAAATCTCGGTATGCAGGCTTTCGATCGGGTGTTTGTCCCATTTTTCAAAGTCTTGGGTTACAAGAGGACCCCACACCTCACTACCATATAGTATAATAGGTTCAATTACCGATTTAAATATTTTCATCCAGACTCTAACAGGGATATCAATACATGAGGATTTTTTAATGGACCAGAAAGCTCTTCTGCCCTTGTCTCGCAGATCGTTAATGGCCAGATTGAAATTTCCTGTGGCTGTAATGTTTAATCCCAGGTATGTGTAGTTGTGTGTGTGTTGTATGTCTGTAGAGTCCAGGAGGAACCTGTGTTGGTCTTTCTGACACTTGGGTCGTTTCTGGAAGACCATGACTCTGGTTTTGTCCAGGTTAATGGTCAGGGCCCAGGTCTGACAGAACTTTTGCAGATGATCTAATTGCTTTTGTAAAGCCTCCTTAGATGGAGCGAGCAGGATTAGATCATCTGCAAAGAGTAGACACTTGACTTCAGTGTCAGAGAGGGTGAGACCAGGGATGTCTGACTCTACCAGGGATTTGGCCAAATCATCAATATAAATATTGTGGGGCTGAGACTGCAGCCCTGCTTCACCCCTCTACTTTGGGGGAAGAAGTCGGTTTCCATGATTCCAATTTTTACAGCGCATTGATTATTTATGTACATTGTCTTGATTATATCATAGGTTTTTCCCCCAATACCTTTTTCTAGTAGTTTCAGAAACAGACCATGATGCCAAATTGAGTCGAATGCTTTCTTGAAATCTACAAAACAAGAGAAGATTTTGTTTTTGTTGTGGTGGACGTGTTTCTGGATGAGGGTGTGGAGGGTGTAGATGTGGTCAGTGGTTCTGTGTTGTGGAGTGAATCCAATCTGACTCTTGCTCAGGACATTATGTTCACTGAGGAAGTTTTGCAGACGGCTGTTTAAGATGCTGCAGAACAACTTCCCCAGGTTGCTGCTGACACATATGCCTCTGTAGTTGTTGGGCTCATACTTATCTCCACTTTTATGGATTGGAGTGATAATCCCTTGGCCCCAGGTGTCTGGAAAATGACCGATGTTCAAGATGATATTAAATAATTTCAGTATGGCAGTCTTGATTTTATGGCTGCCGAACCGAAGCATTTCATTTAAGATGCGATCCGGTCCACTTGCCTTCCTTGGCTGCAGGGCCTGGATCTTGGTCAGTAGCTCCTCTTCACTAATTTCATGATCTAATGGGTTTTGGTTGTCTTTAACGACTGATTCAAGAGTTTCTAATTTGTTTAGCAGATTATTTTGGGCTGAATTCGGAGTGATTGTACTGTATAGATTTTCAAAGTGTTTTTTCCAAATTTCACCATTTTGAATTGCCAATTCTTCTTTGTGTGATTTGTTGAATGAATGCCATTTTTTCCAAAAATTATTTGAATCAATGGATTCTTCAATTTCTTCGAGGAGTTGCTGTTCGTGTTGCTTCTTTTTAGTGCTTAGTGTTTTTCTGTATAATTTCAATGATTCACAATAACGAAGGCGGAGCTCATGATTGTCAGGTTGCCGGTGTTTTTCATTGGATAATTTACGGAGTGTTTTTCTCAGACACCTGCAGTCAGAGTCAAACCACTTTTCTCTCTCTCTCTCTGTCATCATGTCCTCTCTCTCTCTCTCTCTCTGTCATCATGTCATCTCTCTGTCATCATGTCATCATGTCATCTCTCTCTCTGTCATCATGTCATCTCTCTCTCTCTCATCATGTCATCATGTCATCTCTCTCTCTCTCATCATGTCATCATGTCATCTCTCTCTCTCTCATCATGTCATCATGTCATCTCTCTCTCTCTCATCATGTCATCATGTCATCTCAATTTCAATTTCAATTTCACAAGCTTTATTGGCATGACTGTCATTACAATATTGCCAAAGCATTACAAAAATGGTAAAATAAACATACAATATAAATAAATAAACAGATAATATAATAATACAGATGATACTAATAAACAAACAGTGTAGATATCATTTAGCAGGTAAAACTCAACAGTAGCAGCAGCAGCTGCTCATATAGAGGAGCTCATGTTGAGCAGCTCTTCTCTCTTTTTGTGACAGGCACAAACATATTTTGCTGCTTCTAGAGCAGTGGCTCTTTGTTCTCCTAACAAATGACAGAATTTGTCCTGGTCTGAGAGTTGGGTGAAGTTGGGTGTTGTTAGTGTGATGTTAGTGTATGTCTGTGTCCTGATGTGTGTGTATGCGTCACAGTGCAGCAGGAAGTGCTGCTCTGTCTCCACCTGTCTATGTGGACAGAGCTGACAGAGGCGCTCGTCTCTGGGCAGCCAGGTCTGTCTGTGGCGGCCGCTCTCTAAAGCCAGGCTGTGGCCGCTGAGTCTGTACATAGTCAAGGTTTTCCTCAGTCTGGGGTCAGTTACTGAACTCAAGTAATCTGCCATGGAGTATTCTTTGTTTAGGGCCAAATAGCATTGCAGTTTGCTTTGGGATTTGGTTGTACATGTCCAATAGTTGATGTAATTGTCTTTTTGTTTTTCTATAATTTGGTGGGGCCGGATTGTGTGAGGGTGGTCTTGGTGCTCGGTGCTGGTGGAGCTGAGCCTGTGGACCAGCTGGCTGAGGGGACTCCTGTCTTTGCTCTCCTCTTGGCACTGCAGGGCTTTATAGTGGTAGGAGTTGGGGTCGCTGGCTTTGAGGTGTTGATAGAATAGTCTTTTTTGGATCCGAATTAAAAGGGGAAATTGGCCTAATTCAGCTCTGCATCCGTTATTGGGGGTGTTCCTATGGACTTTGAGGATGTTTTTGCAAATCTCGGTATGCAGGCTTTCGATCGGGTGTTTGTCCCATTTTTCAAAGTCTTGGGTTACAAGAGGACCCCACACCTCACTACCATATAGTATAATAGGTTCAATTACCGATTTAAATATTTTCATCCAGACTCTAACAGGGATATCAATACATGAGGATTTTTTAATGGACCAGAAAGCTCTTCTGCCCTTGTCTCGCAGATCGTTAATGGCCAGATTGAAATTTCCTGTGGCTGTAATGTTTAATCCCAGGTATGTGTAGTTGTGTGTGTGTTGTATGTCTGTAGAGTCCAGGAGGAACCTGTGTTGGTCTTTCTGACACTTGGGTCGTTTCTGGAAGACCATGACTCTGGTTTTGTCCAGGTTAATGGTCAGGGCCCAGGTCTGACAGAACTTTTGCAGATGATCTAATTGCTTTTGTAAAGCCTCCTTAGATGGAGCGAGCAGGATTAGATCATCTGCAAAGAGTAGACACTTGACTTCAGTGTCAGAGAGGGTGAGACCAGGGATGTCTGACTCTACCAGGGATTTGGCCAAATCATCAATATAAATATTGTGGGGCTGAGACTGCAGCCCTGCTTCACCCCTCTACTTTGGGGGAAGAAGTCGGTTTCCATGATTCCAATTTTTACAGCGCATTGATTATTTATGTACATTGTCTTGATTATATCATAGGTTTTTCCCCCAATACCTTTTTCTAGTAGTTTCAGAAACAGACCATGATGCCAAATTGAGTCGAATGCTTTCTTGAAATCTACAAAACAAGAGAAGATTTTGTTTTTGTTGTGGTGGACGTGTTTCTGGATGAGGGTGTGGAGGGTGTAGATGTGGTCAGTGGTTCTGTGTTGTGGAGTGAATCCAATCTGACTCTTGCTCAGGACATTATGTTCACTGAGGAAGTTTTGCAGACGGCTGTTTAAGATGCTGCAGAACAACTTCCCCAGGTTGCTGCTGACACATATGCCTCTGTAGTTGTTGGGCTCATACTTGTCTCCACTTTTATGGATTGGAGTGATAATCCCTTGGCCCCAGGTGTCTGGAAAATGACCGATGTTCAAGATGATATTAAATAATTTCAGTATGGCAGTCTTGATTTTATGGCTGCCGAACCGAAGCATTTCATTTAAGATGCGATCCGGTCCACTTGCCTTCCTTGGCTGCAGGGCCTGGATCTTGGTCAGTAGCTCCTCTTCACTAATTTCATGATCTAATGGGTTTTGGTTGTCTTTAACGACTGATTCAAGAGTTTCTAATTTGTTTAGCAGATTATTTTGGGCTGAATTCGGAGTGATTGTACTGTATAGATTTTCAAAGTGTTTTTTCCAAATTTCACCATTTTGAATTGCCAATTCTTCTTTGTGTGATTTGTTGAATGAATGCCATTTTTTCCAAAAATTATTTGAATCAATGGATTCTTCAATTTCTTCGAGGAGTTGCTGTTCGTGTTGCTTCTTTTTAGTGCTTAGTGTTTTTCTGTATAATTTCAATGATTCACAATAACGAAGGCGGAGCTCATGATTGTCAGGTTGCCGGTGTTTTTCATTGGATAATTTACGGAGTGTTTTTCTCAGACACCTGCAGTCAGAGTCAAACCACTTTTCATGAGTAGATTTGTTTGAACTGTGGTGATGAGGTTTGCTAAGATTGGACAGAAGTGCTGTTTTGTCAAATATGTCATTGATATCCCCAACAGCCTGATTGAGGCCATCTTTATTGTGTATTGTGTATAAGGTGGAGAGAAAATGGTCCAACTTCATTTGGATAGTTGGGTGCCCGATGGCTCTCTGGTAGTCATCTTTGCTATGACTTGTCCACCTATAAGGCTGTTTGGATGGGTTGAGTCTGCTGGGCTCTGCTACATGGGGGTCTGTTGGGCTCTTCCTAATGTACAGGGTGATTTTGCTGTGATCTGATAGGGGCGTTAGGGGGCTGACGGTGAATGCTCTTAGATAGGAGGGGTCTAGGTCTGTAATACTATAGTCTACTGTGCTGTTGCCAAGAGGAGAGCTGTATGTGTAGAGACCAAAGGAGTCCCCTCGAAGCCGACCGTTGACTATGTACAGACCCAGCGTGCGACACATCTGCAGCAGTTGATGCCCATTTCTGTTGACTGTTTTGTCTAGATTGTTTCTGTGCTGATGTGGAGGAGGGGGGATGTTGATCTGGCCAGGTATGTGTTTGTCCCCATGTGTATTTATTAAGTCAGGTTCTGTGCCTGTTCTGGCGTTGAGATCACCACAGATCAGCACGTTTCCCTGTGTCTGGTAATAGTTGATTTCGTCTTCCAGAATGGTAAAGGTGTTTTCGTTGTAGTAAGGGGACTCTGATGGGGGGATATAGGCTGTGCACAGGAATAGGTCTTTGTCTGTGGAGACAGCCTCTTTTTTTATTTTGAACCAAATTGAAAAATTTCCTTTTTTGATTAACTCTATTGAATGAGTGAGGTTTGCCTTGTACCAGATCAACATCCCCCCTGAATCTCTGCCTTGGCTTACATTCTTAAGTTTCGTGGATGGAAAAACCACTTCTCTATACCCCAGAGGACAACCAGTGGGCATGTCTCCTCTATTCCAAGTTTCCTGCAACACAATGATATCAGATTGTTCTATTTCTCTATTAAAGTCTGGGGTCCTGCTCTTAAGGCCAAAAGCCCAGCTGCGTTCGGTGAGAGAACATGTGCATTCAGTAGTCAAACAGTCCTAGCTTTAAAATCTTCCATACTTGGGAGATAATCCAATTTAAGATGACTCTGTAATTTATACCAGGACGAGGGTGCGAATGCTCTGAAGGCACTTTCCCCAAAGACAGTCCGTGTACGAGGAATAGTATACATTATCAATCTATCGTGCCTGAGACGACAGCTTCTGGTGTTGACTTTAGGAACCAAGAGAGAACACAAATAAGGAGGCAAGTCACACAGGACGGCCTTATAAAGAAAACAATACCAGTGTTCCCATCTACGATTATACAGAGAAGGCCAGCCAACACTCTCATAAAGACTACAGTGATGAGTACGAAAACCTAAATCTGTTACAAATCTTAATGCTGCATGATACACCGAATCCAGCATTTTCAGAGAGGAGAGATTTGCATGCATGTATAAGATATCACCATAGTCAAGTATTGATACAAAAGTTGCCTGAATCAGTCTTTTTCTCGCATTAAAGGAGAAACAACTTTTGTTTCTATAATAGAAACCAAGTTTGACCCTGAGTTTCTTTGTAAGACACTCAATATGATATTTAAAAGACAGATTTTCATCCAAGTAAAATCCCAAGTACTTGTAGACTGAAACTCGTTCAATCACTTTTTCATTTTGTATAACAATCTGACAAGCATCATCTGTCTTCCCTGATTTTGAAAAGCACATCAATTTAGTTTTGTCAGAATTGAGCACAAGTCTTAATTGATTAAGATTACTCTGAATGACATTAAAAGCAGATTGTAGCTTTTGTATGGCACTTGTTAATGATGAAGCAGAACAGTACAAAATAGTGTCATCTGCATAAAAGTGGAATTTGGCATCATTTACATTTTGACACAAGACATTTATATAAATAGTAAATAAAATGGGACCCAATATGGACCCCTGGGGGACACCATTTTGAGTCAACAAAGGTTTGGAGGATACACCATCAACCTGAACACTTTGTGTTCTGCCGCTCAAGTAGTTTCCAAACCACATGACAGCTTTTGAAGACATTCCAATATCCCGCAGTCGCTGGCACAGGACCAAGTGGTCAACTGTGTCAAAAGCCTTTGACAGATCTAAAAACAATGCAGCACAGTATTCTTTAGAATCAATAGCACTTATGAGATCGTTTAAGACTTTCATAGTGGCAGTGACAGTACTGTGCTTTTTTCTGAAACCAGACTGCAGTTCATTTAAAATGCTATTTGTTGTCATAAAATCTTTCAACTGGTCACTTATAAGCCCTTCTAAAACTTTGGCTAAAGCAGACAGTTTTGATATCGGCCTATAATTATTAGGATTTGATCGGTCACCACCCTTCAATAAAGGAGTGACATATGCTGACTTCCAGACACTAGGAATTATTCCAGTTTCTATAGTCAAGTTGAAAATATATGTCAAAGGTTCTGCAATATGTTCAGCAGCAATTTTCAAGAAGTATGGGTCTAACCCATCAGGACCAGAGGATTTCTTGGTATTTAACTTAATGAGAGCATTGTATACCTCCTCTTTAGTAATGAGAGCAAGATCAAAATCACAAAGTACATTTTCACCAGACAGAGAGTAATCCACTTGACTCGTATCTTGTTTCATTTCCTGCTCAAACAACAAACCAGAAGATATAAAATGCTGGTTTAAGGAATCTAACATACTTTTCTTTTCTGTAATGATCTCATCATTCAGCTTTAAAGTATTCGGAAGTACAGTGTCCCTTGTGCCTGAAGACAATGATTTAATCATCTTCCAGAATTTAGAAGGGTTGTTTGTGCTATCACATATTTCATTAACATAAAAATCTGCTTTAGCTTTACGTATTTGGGAGACACACTTGTTTCTCAGGTACCTAAAATGTTGCCAGTCTGACTTATTTTTGGATATTCTTGCAGTTGCCCAAGCAAGGTCTCGTTCATGAATTAGTTCAGACAGTTGCTCTGAGAACCACGGGTTATCACGTCCTTTAATCTTGTGTTTTCTAAGAGGAGCATGTTTATTTATAATGTCTAACAATAATGATTTAAAGTACTGCAATGCTATCTCGGGCTCTGGGATTAAATTTATTTTGGTCCAGTCACAGAGATAAAGGTCATTTAAAAAAGCTTGTTCACAGAACAATTTAAAATTTCTCTTTAGTATAATGCGTGGTTTACACTTTGGCAACTTTGTGTCTCTCACACAAGCAATTATGCAGTGATCGCTAACATCATTTGCAAAGACAGCAATGGCTTTATATTTCTGCGGAACATTTGTTAAAATCAAATCAAGGAGCGTTGACTTCTCAGGATGTTTATTATTTGGCCTGGTTGGTGAGTCTATAATTTGGGTCAAAAGTGCTGAATCACAGAAGCATTTAAAAGAATCAGATGCAGGAGTTAACCAGTCCCAATTTAAGTCCCCCATTAAAACCAGTTCATTATACTTTATAGATGATAAACAGTCAGACAATGAGGATAAAGTATCCTTTGATGCAGAAGGGGGTCTGTAGCATCCTGCAACTGATATAACACAGCTCTTTGTGGATTCAACTTTCAAAATAAGCAGTTCAAATTGTTTAGGCACAGACTTGGATAATTGTACTGTTGCCTGAAAAGTATTTTTGATATAAATAGCCACCCCTCCACCTTTAGCACAGCGATCAGTACGAAAAATATTATACCCATCCATATATATATAACTATCAGGAGTGGAACTACCCAGCCATGTCTCAGATAAAACCATAATATCAGCATTGGTTGATTTGGCCCAGATTCTAACCATATCAATTTTGGGCAAGAGACTTCTCACATTCATGTGTACAAAACCAATACCGGACCTATTTAAAAAATCAGCAGGGGTTTGCAGAGATATCACATCAGGCACAGGACCTGGGTTAGGCTGCACATTTCCTGACATCAGCAACATCAACATAATAATACATTTCAACATGCGTGTATAATAAAAATGCTTCTTGATTTTCTTAGAGTCACTGCTCATAGTGATTGACCAAGAGCTGTTTGATGGGATAAAACAGTTACTTAGGAGAAGAAGGCTTAGGAGATGTTTAAAGTTTTTGTGTTCTGAAACCAGGCTCATGCCAAACATCCAGCACCCTTGGTTGCCGACATAGTTCTGTGCACAGTCAGTAACCTTTGAGCGTGATGACATGTAACGTGTATAAAACATGGTGTTACAGTCACTCAAAGGGGTCTCCTGGTTAACTTCATACTCTGAGAATGTTGACAGACAGAGCAAAACTAGGAGGGCATGAATAACACTTGCCATGATGGAGTTGGCCCAGGTGTAGAGCTGGGTTTCTGGATGAGGGTGTGGAGGGTGTAGATGTGGTCAGTGGTTCTGTGTTGTGGAGTGAATCCAATCTGACTCTTGCTCAGGACATTATGTTCACTGAGGAAGTTTTGCAGACGGCTGTTTAAGATGCTGCAGAACAACTTCCCCAGGTTGCTGCTGACACATATGCCTCTGTAGTTGTTGGGCTCATACTTGTCTCCACTTTTATGGATTGGAGTGATAATCCCTTGGCCCCAGGTGTCTGGAAAATGACCGATGTTCAAGATGATATTAAATAATTTCAGTATGGCAGTCTTGATTTTATGGCTGCCGAACCGAAGCATTTCATTTAAGATGCGATCCGGTCCACTTGCCTTCCTTGGCTGCAGGGCCTGGATCTTGGTCAGTAGCTCCTCTTCACTAATTTCATGATCTAATGGGTTTTGGTTGTCTTTAACGACTGATTCAAGAGTTTCTAATTTGTTTAGCAGATTATTTTGGGCTGAATTCGGAGTGATTGTACTGTATAGATTTTCAAAGTGTTTTTTCCAAATTTCACCATTTTGAATTGCCAATTCTTCTTTGTGTGATTTGTTGAATGAATGCCATTTTTTCCAAAAATTATTTGAATCAATGGCTTCTTCAATTTCTTCGAGGAGTTGCTGTTCGTGTTGCTTCTTTTTAGTGCTTAGTGTTTTTCTGTATAATTTCAATGATTCACAATAACGAAGGCGGAGCTCATGATTGTCAGGTTGCCGGTGTTTTTCATTGGATAATTTACGGAGTGTTTTTCTCAGACACCTGCAGTCAGAGTCAAACCACTTTTCATGAGTAGATTTGTTTGAACTGTGGTGATGAGGTTTGCTAAGATTGGACAGAAGTGCTGTTTTGTCAAATATGTCATTGATATCCCCAACAGCCTGATTGAGGCCATCTTTATTGTGTATTGTGTATAAGGTGGAGAGAAAATGGTCCAACTTCATTTGGATAGTTGGGTGCCCGATGGCTCTCTGGTAGTCATCTTTGCTATGACTTGTCCACCTATAAGGCTGTTTGGATGGGTTGAGTCTGCTGGGCTCTGCTACATGGGGGTCTGTTGGGCTCTTCCTAATGTACAGGGTGATTTTGCTGTGATCTGATAGGGGCGTTAGGGGGCTGACGGTGAATGCTCTTAGATAGGAGGGGTCTAGGTCTGTAATACTATAGTCTACTGTGCTGTTGCCAAGAGGAGAGCTGTATGTGTAGAGACCAAAGGAGTCCCCTCGAAGCCGACCGTTGACTATGTACAGACCCAGCGTGCGACACATCTGCAGCAGTTGATGCCCATTTCTGTTGACTGTTTTGTCTAGATTGTTTCTGTGCTGATGTGGAGGAGGGGGGATGTTGATCTGGCCAGGTATGTGTTTGTCCCCATGTGTATTTATTAAGTCAGGTTCTGTGCCTGTTCTGGCGTTGAGATCACCACAGATCAGCACGTTTCCCTGTGTCTGGATGGAGGTAGGCCTCAGGCTGCAGGGCTGGATGGGTGGAGGTAGGCCTCAGGCTGCAGGGCTGGGTGGATGGAGGTAGGCCTCAGGCTGCAGGGCTGGGTGGATGGAGGTAGGCCTCAGGCTGCAGGGCTGGGTGGATGGAGGTAGGCCTCAGGCTGCAGGGCTGGATGGATGGAGGTAGGCCTCAGGCTGCAGGGCTGGGTGGATGGAGGTAGGCCTCAGGCTGCAGGGCTGGATGGATGGAGGTAGGCCTCAGGCTGCAGGGCTGGGTGGATGGAGGTAGGCCTCAGGCTGCAGGGCTGGATGGATGGAGGTAGGCCTCAGGCTGCAGGGCTGGGTGGATGGAGGTAGGCCTCAGGCTGCAGGGCTGGATGGATGGAGGTAGGCCTCAGGCTGCAGGGCTGGGTGGATGGAGGTAGGCCTCAGGCTGCAGGGCTGGGTGGATGGAGGTAGGCCTCCGGCTGAAGGGCTGGGTGGATGGAGGTAGGCCTCAGGCTGCAGGGCTGGGTGGATGGAGGTAGGCCTCTGGCTGCAGGGCTGGGTGGATGGAGATAGACCTCAGGCTGCTGTACTGCTGCAGTTCTAGGCTGAAAACTAACCACACTGCAGCAGCTCCCAAAGTCTGTGAACAGGCAGAGGAGGCTATCTATGGTAGCCCATAGTAGAGGCCAGTCCTAGGTACTGACTAGCTTCAGCCCCATGGAGTAGTCAGACAGATCCCATGTCTGACTACTCCATGGGGCTGAAGCTAGTCAGTACATCATGTCATCATGTCATCATGTCATCTCTCTCTCTGTCATCATGTCATCATGTCATCTCTCTCTCTGTCATCATGTCATCATGTCATCTCTCTCTCTCTCTCTCTCTCTCATCATGTCCTCTCTCTCTCTCTCTCTCTCTGTCATTATGTCCTCTCTCTCTCTCTCTCTCTGTCATCATGTCCTCTCTCTCTCTCTCTCTCTCTCTCTCTCTCTGTCATCATGTCATCTCTCTGTCATCATGTCATCATGTCATCTCTCTCTGTCATCATGTCATCATGTCATCTCTCTCTCTCTCATCATGTCATCATGTCATCTCTCTCTCTCTCATCATGTCATCATGTCATCTCAATTTCAATTTCAATTTCACAAGCTTTATTGGCATGACTGTCATTACAATATTGCCAAAGCATTACAAAAATGGTAAAATAAACATACAATATAAATAAATAAACAGATAATATAATAATACAGATGATACTAATAAACAAACAGTGTAGATATCATTTAGCAGGTAAAACTCAACAGTAGCAGCAGCAGCTGCTCATATAGAGGAGCTCATGTTGAGCAGCTCTTCTCTCTTTTTGTGACAGGCACAAACATATTTTGCTGCTTCTAGAGCAGTGGCTCTTTGTTCTCCTAACAAATGACAGAATTTGTCCTGGTCTGAGAGTTGGGTGAAGTTGGGTGTTGTTAGTGTGATGTTAGTGTATGTCTGTGTCCTGATGTGTGTGTATGCGTCACAGTGCAGCAGGAAGTGCTGCTCTGTCTCCACCTGTCTATGTGGACAGAGCTGACAGAGGCGCTCGTCTCTGGGCAGCCAGGTCTGTCCGTGGCGGCCGCTCTCTAAAGCCAGGCTGTGGCCGCTGAGTCTGTACATAGTCAAGGTTTTCCTCAGTCTGGGGTCAGTTACTGAACTCAAGTAATCTGCCATGGAGTATTCTTTGTTTAGGGCCAAATAGCATTGCAGTTTGCTTTGGGATTTGGTTGTACATGTCCAATAGTTGATGTAATTGTCTTTTTGTTTTTCTATAATTTGGTGGGGCCGGATTGTGTGAGGGTGGTCTTGGTGCTCGGTGCTGGTGGAGCTGAGCCTGTGGACCAGCTGGCTGAGGGGACTCCTGTCTTTGCTCTCCTCTTGGCACTGCAGGGCTTTATAGTGGTAGGAGTTGGGGTCGCTGGCTTTGAGGTGTTGATAGAATAGTCTTTTTTGGATCCGAATTAAAAGGGGAAATTGGCCTAATTCAGCTCTGCATCCGTTATTGGGGGTGTTCCTATGGACTTTGAGGATGTTTTTGCAAATCTCGGTATGCAGGCTTTCGATCGGGTGTTTGTCCCATTTTTCAAAGTCTTGGGTTACAAGAGGACCCCACACCTCACTACCATATAGTATAATAGGTTCAATTACCGATTTAAATATTTTCATCCAGACTCTAACAGGGATATCAATACATGAGGATTTTTTAATGGACCAGAAAGCTCTTCTGCCCTTGTCTCGCAGATCGTTAATGGCCAGATTGAAATTTCCTGTGGCTGTAATGTTTAATCCCAGGTATGTGTAGTTGTGTGTGTGTTGTATGTCTGTAGAGTCCAGGAGGAACCTGTGTTGGTCTTTCTGACACTTGGGTCGTTTCTGGAAGACCATGACTCTGGTTTTGTCCAGGTTAATGGTCAGGGCCCAGGTCTGACAGAACTTTTGCAGATGATCTAATTGCTTTTGTAAAGCCTCCTTAGATGGAGCGAGCAGGATTAGATCATCTGCAAAGAGTAGACACTTGACTTCAGTGTCAGAGAGGGTGAGACCAGGGATGTCTGACTCTACCAGGGATTTGGCCAAATCATCAATATAAATATTGTGGGGCTGAGACTGCAGCCCTGCTTCACCCCTCTACTTTGGGGGAAGAAGTCGGTTTCCATGATTCCAATTTTTACAGCGCATTGATTATTTATGTACATTGTCTTGATTATATCATAGGTTTTTCCCCCAATACCTTTTTCTAGTAGTTTCAGAAACAGACCATGATGCCAAATTGAGTCGAATGCTTTCTTGAAATCTACAAAACAAGAGAAGATTTTGTTTTTGTTGTGGTGGACGTGTTTCTGGATGAGGGTGTGGAGGGTGTAGATGTGGTCAGTGGTTCTGTGTTGTGGAGTGAATCCAATCTGACTCTTGCTCAGGACATTATGTTCACTGAGGAAGTTTTGCAGACGGCTGTTTAAGATGCTGCAGAACAACTTCCCCAGGTTGCTGCTGACACATATGCCTCTGTAGTTGTTGGGCTCATACTTGTCTCCACTTTTATGGATTGGAGTGATAATCCCTTGGCCCCAGGTGTCTGGAAAATGACCGATGTTCAAGATGATATTAAATAATTTCAGTATGGCAGTCTTGATTTTATGGCTGCCGAACCGAAGCATTTCATTTAAGATGCGATCCGGTCCACTTGCCTTCCTTGGCTGCAGGGCCTGGATCTTGGTCAGTAGCTCCTCTTCACTAATTTCATGATCTAATGGGTTTTGGTTGTCTTTAACGACTGATTCAAGAGTTTCTAATTTGTTTAGCAGATTATTTTGGGCTGAATTCGGAGTGATTGTACTGTATAGATTTTCAAAGTGTTTTTTCCAAATTTCACCATTTTGAATTGCCAATTCTTCTTTGTGTGATTTGTTGAATGAATGCCATTTTTTCCAAAAATTATTTGAATCAATGGATTCTTCAATTTCTTCGAGGAGTTGCTGTTCGTGTTGCTTCTTTTTAGTGCTTAGTGTTTTTCTGTATAATTTCAATGATTCACAATAACGAAGGCGGAGCTCATGATTGTCAGGTTGCCGGTGTTTTTCATTGGATAATTTACGGAGTGTTTTTCTCAGACACCTGCAGTCAGAGTCAAACCACTTTTCATGAGTAGATTTGTTTGAACTGTGATGATGAGGTTTGCTAAGATTGGACAGAAGTGCTGTTTTGTCAAATATGTCATTGATATCCCCAACAGCCTGATTGAGGCCATCTTTATTGTGTATTGTGTATAAGGTGGAGAGAAAATGGTCCAACTTCATTTGGATAGTTGGGTGCCCGATGGCTCTCTGGTAGTCATCTTTGCTATGACTTGTCCACCTATAAGGCTGTTTGGATGGGTTGAGTCTGCTGGGCTCTGCTACATGGGGGTCTGTTGGGCTCTTCCTAATGTACAGGGTGATTTTGCTGTGATCTGATAGGGGCGTTAGGGGGCTGACGGTGAATGCTCTTAGATAGGAGGGGTCTAGGTCTGTAATACTATAGTCTACTGTGCTGTTGCCAAGAGGAGAGCTGTATGTGTAGAGACCAAAGGAGTCCCCTCGAAGCCGACCGTTGACTATGTACAGACCCAGCGTGCGACACATCTGCAGCAGTTGATGCCCATTTCTGTTGACTGTTTTGTCTAGATTGTTTCTGTGCTGATGTGGAGGAGGGGGGATGTTGATCTGGCCAGGTATGTGTTTGTCCCCATGTGTATTTATTAAGTCAGGTTCTGTGCCTGTTCTGGCGTTGAGATCACCACAGATCAGCACGTTTCCCTGTGTCTGGTAATAGTTGATTTCGTCTTCCAGAATGGTAAAGGTGTTTTCGTTGTAGTAAGGGGACTCTGATGGGGGGATATAGGCTGTGCACAGGAATAGGTCTTTGTCTGTGGAGACAGCCTCTTTTTTTTATTTTGAACCAAATTGAAAAATTTCCTTTTTTGATTAACTCTATTGAATGAGTGAGGTTTGCCTTGTACCAGATCAACATCCCCCCTGAATCTCTGCCTTGGCTTACATTCTTAAGTTTCGTGGATGGAAAAACCACTTCTCTATACCCCAGAGGACAACCAGTGGGCATGTCTCCTCTATTCCAAGTTTCCTGCAACACAATGATATCAGATTGTTCTATTTCTCTATTAAAGTCTGGGGTCCTGCTCTTAAGGCCAAAAGCCCAGCTGCGTTCGGTGAGAGAACATGTGCATTCAGTAGTCAAACAGTCCTAGCTTTAAAATCTTCCATACTTGGGAGATAATCCAATTTAAGATGACTCTGTAATTTATACCAGGACGAGGGTGCGAATGCTCTGAAGGCACTTTCCCCAAAGACAGTCCGTGTACGAGGAATAGTATACATTATCAATCTATCGTGCCTGAGACGACAGCTTCTGGTGTTGACTTTAGGAACCAAGAGAGAACACAAATAAGGAGGCAAGTCACACAGGACGGCCTTATAAAGAAAACAATACCAGTGTTCCCATCTACGATTATACAGAGAAGGCCAGCCAACACTCTCATAAAGACTACAGTGATGAGTACGAAAACCTAAATCTGTTACAAATCTTAATGCTGCATGATACATCGAATCCAGCATTTTCAGAGAGGAGAGATTTGCATGCATGTATAAGATATCACCATAGTCAAGTATTGATACAAAAGTTGCCTGAATCAGTCTTTTTCTCGCATTAAAGGAGAAACAACTTTTGTTTCTATAATAGAAACCAAGTTTGACCCTGAGTTTCTTTGTAAGACACTCAATATGATATTTAAAAGACAGATTTTCATCCAAGTAAAATCCCAAGTACTTGTAGACTGAAACTCGTTCAATCACTTTTTCATTTTGTAGGGTTAGGGTTAGGATCTTATGTGGCACATAGGAATAAAGAGCGTTCCAAAAAACTTAAAGAGCTGGCCGACAAAATTGCAGATATTGACAGGCGCTACGCTCTTTCACCTACGCCAGACCTTTATAAGGAGAAACTACTGTTGCAATCTGAATTTGATGCGCTTATGACATGGAAAGCTGAAAGAAATATTTTTAAATCCAGACAGGTATATTATGAACATGGAGATAGAGCGGGGAGGCTCTTAGCACTCCAACTTAAACAACAGTCAGCTGATCAAATGATCCCTGAAATTAGCACAGGTGCTGACTCTGTATCTCGGAGCCCCCGAACTATCAATGACCAGTTTAAACAATATTATTCTACTCTATATCAATCGGAGGTAGATGGTAGCCCATCGGAGATTTACTCGTTTCTTGACTCGCTCGATATCCCAAAAATTTCTCCAGATGCGCAATCTCTTCTAGAGCAGCCACTGTCGCTTGAGGAAATAGTGAATGCCATTAGGACATGTCAAACAGGAAAGGCGCCAGGTCCGGACGGATTTCCCGTCGAGTTTTACAAGGAATTTTCTTCCAAACTTGCACCCATTCTTAAATCAGTCTATGATGAGTCTCTGGCCAATGGGAAATTACCACAAACACTTACTCAGGCCACCATTTCAGTTTTGCTAAAAAAAGATAAGGATCCTGTACAGTGTAGCTCATACAGGCCAATAAGCCTCCTGTGCTGCGACTACAAAATTTTAACAAAAACTCTTGCACAACGTTTAGACCCAATAATCCCCACAATTATTAATGAGGATCAAACAGGTTTTATCCCTGGACGGCAATCATTTTTTAATTTGAGAAGATTATTTAATGTGTTATTTTCCCCCCATTCAACTGTGCAACCCGAAGTTATTCTAAGCCTTGACGCTGAAAAGGCGTTTGATAGAATTGAATGGACCTATCTTTTTGCAACCTTAGAAAAGTTTGGAATGGGGCCTAGTTTTTGTAAGTGGATCAAAGTCTTATACTCAACACCTATGGCTGCTGTCAGGACAAATGGCCTGATCTCAGAATATTTTTCGCTCCACAGAGGTACAAGGCAGGGTTGCTGCCTGTCGCCCTTCCTGTTTGACATCGCAATCGAACCACTGGCAATTGCTATTAGATCAGATGACAGGATTAAGAGTATATCCAGAGGAGAAATAAATCATAAAACCTTGCTTTATGCTGATGATCTGCTTTTGCAAATATCAGACCCAATTGAGAGCATGCCCCACCTTCTCCATTGGTTGCAAAAATTCAGTATATCAGGGTATAAAGTTAATTTGTCAAAATCTCTATTATTTCCATTAAATGATCTGGCAAAACAGATAACGTATGAAAATTTCCCTTTCAAAATTCAAAAAGATAAATTCACTTACCTAGGAATAGAAATAGCAGGCTCAATTAAGGCTATTTTCCAGTACAACTACAGGTCAATTTTAGACCGTACCAAGACTGACTTGGATAGGTGGTCTAAACTACCATTCTCACTGGCAGGACGGATAAATGCAGTGAAGATGACTGTAATGCCCAGGTTTCTTTATTTATTTCAAATGATTCCTGTTTTTCTCCCCAAATCCTATTTTGCCCAGCTGGATCGCCTGATTTCGTCGTTCATATGGAATAAAAAACCTGCACGTATTAAAAAGGCAAGTCTGGAGAGAACTAAGCCTGATGGTGGTTTGGCTTTACCTAATTTTTTATTTTACTACTGGGCGGCTAATATTGTCAAGCTGACATATTGGATCACCACGTTCGCGGATAAGGAAGGTCCAATCTGGGCTGATATGGAGCTGAGAGCTACACTCCCGATCTCCCCAATCTCAGTCTTAACTGCCCCTCTCCCACTAAAAATCAAAGCATCTGAACTGAACTCAAATGTGGTGGTCCAGAACTCAATTAAGATCTGGGGTCAGTTCAGAAAACATTTTAATTTGACAAATATATGTAGTTTCTCTCCAATAATGTTTAATCATCTTTTTGCTCCATCTCAAATAGATCAGGCATTTGCAATCTGGCACAGGAGCGGCCTGGTTTACTTTCAAGACCTCTTCACAGACGATGGCTTTGCGTCATTTAAATTTTTATGTGATGACCATAGTTTACCAAAGTCTCATCACTTCCGATATCTTCAAGCCCGGAGTTTTGCCTCTAAGTCTTTCTCAGGGTATCCATCTCCGCCCCCCAAAGACTTACTGTACTTAGTCCTTAATGTAAATCCACATAAAAAAAGAGCAATATCAAAAATATATACATTAATTCTGGATAGCTGCCCTCATACGTGGGACAAAATCAAGGCAGCATGGGAAGGAGAAGTTGGAGAAATAATAACGGAGGACACTTGGAAGAATACTATACAGCGTATACACACATCTTCTCTCTGTATTAGACATGGCCTGATTCAATTCAAGGTTGTTCATAGGTTGCATTATTCTAATGACAGACTGGCGAAATTATACCCTAACATTGAACCAAACTGTCCTAGATGTCAATACTCTCCTGTTTCTTTGGGACATATGTTTTGGTCATGTCCATCTTTGTATGGCTTCTGGTCCTCAATCTTCCAATCGCTCTCAGCTATACCTGGAAAAACACTGCAGCCTGACCCTTTAATAGCTATCTTCGGAGTAGTTAGGGATGAGCTAAAGTTGTCTCACCTCCACAAAAATGCAATTGCCTTCGCATCATTACATGCCCGCCGTTTGATACTACTGAACTGGAAGGGGAAGAACCCTCCTGTTTATGTTCACTGGATTAGAGAGGTAATGTTGGGGTTGGCCCTGGAAAAAACCAGGTATGCAATACGTGGGTTAGAGGACAAGTATGACAGAACCTGGTCACAATTCATAACACACATCAAGAGCCTGCCTTTTGCCTGACTTGCTTATTGCTTATTCAGTAATTCATTTGTCTTCCTTTCTCTCTCGGGCTACCATTCTATAGTCTCCCCAATGTTCATACTCTGACTGTTGGTACCTGTTTTTTTTAGTGGTCCAGAATGTTGGTGTTCTTACTATAACGATTAACACAGATTAGTCTGAGTCTTTTCTGTCTGAGTGTTTTATTTTATTTTATTTATTTATTTGTTTTTATTATTATTATTATTATTTTTTTTTGTACTGGTGTATGTTTGTTTTCTTCTTCTTATGCTGTTGTGTACCTGTTAGATATGTGAGTGTTATGTATGTGTGTTTGAGGGGATGCCACCTGGATGGGGTGGGGGGTGGGGGCGGGTTCACAACTTTTGTACAAAATGCTTAAACAATTACCTAAATGTTTTCAATATTGAAAAATGATAAATAAAGTTGTAAAAAAAAAAAAAAAAAATAAATAAATAAAATTTCTCCAAATTTCTCCAAACTCGGATATATCATCTGGGGGTCCGAGGGGAGTCCAACGCAGAAGTTTTGGTTGAAATCGGGCCGGTGGTTTTGGAGAAAATTACCAAAAACCAAACAGGCGATTTTAAAAAGACGACAGGTACGCGCCTGTCGTTTTTTTTTTTGACCAAATTTTTTTTTTTTTTGACCAAAAATTAAAATTTCTCCAAATTTCTCCAAACTCGGATATATCATCTGGGGGTCCGAGGGGAGTCCAACGCAGAAGGTTTGGTTGAAATCGGGCCGGTGGTTTTGGAGAAAATGACCAAAAACCAAACAGGCGATTTTAAAAAGACGACAGGTACGCGCCTGTCGTTTTTTTTTTGACCAAATTTTTTTTTTTTTTTGACGAAAATTAAAAATTTCTCCAAACTCGAATATATCATCTGGGGGTCCGAGGGGAGTCCAACGCAGAAGGTTTGGTTGAAATCGGGCCGGTGGTTTTGGAGAAAATGACCAAAAACCAAACAGGCGATTTTAAAAAGACGACAGGCACGCGCCTGTCGTTTTATTTTGACCAAATTTTTTTTTTTTTTTTGACCAAAAATTAAAATTTCTCCAAATTTCTCCAAACTCGGATATATCATCTGGGGGTCCGAGGGGAGTCGTATGCAGAAGGTTTGGTTGAAATTGGGCCGGTGGTTTTGGAGAAAATGACCAAAAACCAAACAGGCGATTTTAAAAAGACGACAGGTACGCGCCTGTCGTTTTTTTTTGACCTTTTTTTTTTTTTTTTTTGACCAAAAATTAAAATTTCTCCAAACTCGGATATATCATCTGGGGGTCCGAGGGGAGTCCAACGCAGAAGGTTTGGTTGAAATCGGGCCGGTGGTTTTGGAGAAAATGACCAAAAACCTAACAGGCGATTTTCAAAAGACGACAGGTACGCGCCTGTCGTTTTTTTTTGACCAAATTTTTTTTTTTTTTTGACGAAAATTAAAAATTTCTCCAAACTCGAATATATCATCTGGGGGTCCGAGGGGAGTCCAACGCAGAAGGTTTGGTTGAAATCGGGCCGGTGGTTTTGGAGAAAATGACCAAAAACCAAACAGGCGATTTTAAAAAGACGACAGGTACGCGCCTGTCGTTTTATTTTGACCGAATTTTTTTTTTTTTTTTGACCAAAAATTAAAATTTCTCCAAATTTCTCCAAACTCGGATATATCATCTGGGGGTCCGAGGGGAGTCCTATGCAGAAGGTTTGGTTGAAATCAGGCCGGTGGTTTTGGAGAAAATTACCAAAAACCAAACAAGCGATTTTAAAAAGACGACAGGTACGCGCCTGTCGGTTTTTTTTGACCAATTTTTTTTTTTTTTTGACCAAAAATTAAAATTTCTCCAAACTCGAATATATCATCTGGGGGTCCGAGGGGAGTCCAACGCAGAAGGTTTGGTTGAAATCGGGCCGGTGGTTTTGGAGAAAATGACCAAAAACCAAACAGGCGATTTTAAAAAGACGACAGGCACGCGCCTGTCGTTTTATTTTGACCAAATTTTTTTTTTTTTTTGACCAAAAATTAAAATTTCTCCAAATTTCTCCAAACTCGGATATATCATCTGGGGGTCCGAGGGGAGTCGTATGCAGAAGGTTTGGTTGAAATTGGGCCGGTGGTTTTGGAGAAAATGACCAAAAACCAAACAGGCGATTTTAAAAAGACGACAGGTACGCGCCTGTCGTTTTTTTTTTGACCTTTTTTTTTTTTTTTTTGACCAAAAATTAAAATTTCTCCAAACTCGGATATATCATCTGGGGGTCCGAGGGGAGTCCAACGCAGAAGGTTTGGTTGAAATCGGGCCGGTGGTTTTGGAGAAAATGACCAAAAACCAAACAGGCGATTTTAAAAAGACGACAGGTACGCGCCTGTCGTTTTATTTTGACCAAATTTTTTTTTTTTTTTTGACCAAAAATTAAAATTTCTCCAAATTTCTCCAAACTCGGATATATCATCTGGGGGTCCGAGGGGAGTCCAACGCAGAAGGTTTGGTTGAAATCGGGCCGGTGGTTTTGGAGAAAATGACCAAAAACCAAACAGGCGATTTTAAAAATACGACAGGTTTTTTTTTGACCAAATTTTTTTTTTTTTTTGACCAAAAATTAAAATTTCTCCAAATTTCTCCAAACTCGGATATATCATCTGGGGGTCCGAGGGGAGTCCAACGCAGAAGGTTTGGTTGAAATCGGGCCGGTGGTTTTGGAGAAAATGACCAAAAACCAAACAGGCGATTTTAAAAAGACGACAGGTACGCGCCTGTCGTTTTTTTTGACCAAATTTTTTTTTTTTTTTTTGACCAAAAATTAAAATTTCTCCAAATTTCTCCAAACTCGGATATATCATCTGGGGGTCCGAGGGGAGTCCAACGCAGAAGGTTTGGTTGAAATCGGGCCGGTGGTTTTGGAGAAAATGACCAAAAACCAAACAGGCGATTTAAAAAAGACGACAGGTACGCGCCTGTCGTTTTTTTTTGACCAAATTTTTTTTTTTTTTTGACGAAAATTAAAAATTTCTCCAAACTCGAATATATCATCTGGGGGTCCGAGGGGAGTCCAACGCAGAAGGTTTGGTTGAAATCGGGCCGGTGGTTTTGGAGAAAATGACCAAAAACCAAACAGGCGATTTTAAAAAGACGACAGGTACGCGCCTGTCGTTTTATTTTGACCAAATTTTTTTTTTTTTTTTGACCAAAAATTAAAATTTCTCCAAATTTCTCCAAACTCGGATATATCATCTGGGGGTCCGAGGGGAGTCCTATGCAGAAGGTTTGGTTGAAATCAGGCCGGTGGTTTTGGAGAAAATTACCAAAAACCAAACAGGCGATTTTAAAAAGACGACAGGTACGCGCCTGTCGTTTTTTTTTGACCAATTTTTTTTTTTTTTTTGACCAAAAATTAAAATTTCTCCAAACTCGGATATATCATCTGGGGGTCCGAGGGGAGTCCAACGCAGAAGGTTTGGTTGAAATCGGGCCGGTGGTTTTGGAGAAAATGACCAAAAACCAAACAGGCGATTTTAAAAATACGACAGGTTTTTTTTTGACCAAATATTTTTTTTTTTTGACCAAAAATTAAAATTTCTCCAAATTTCTCCAAACTCGGATATATCATCTGGGGGTCCGAGGGGAGTCCAACGCAGAAGGTTTGGTTGAAATCGGGCCGGTGGTTTTGGAGAAAATGACCAAAAACCAAACAGGCGATTTTAAAAAGACGACAGGTACGCGCCTGTCGTTTTTTTTGACCAATTTTTTTTTTTTTTTGACCAAAAATTAAAATTTCTCCAAATTTCTCCAAACTCGGATATATCATCTGGGGGTCCGAGGGGAGTCCAACGCAGAAGGTTTGGTTGAAATCGGGCCGGTGGTTTTGGAGAAAATGACCAAAAACCAAACAGGCGATTTTAAAAAGACGACAGGTACGCGCCTGTCGTTTTTTTTTGACCAAATTTTTTTTTTTTTTTGACGAAAATTTAAAATTTCTCCAAACTCGAATATATCATCTGGGGGTCCGAGGGGAGTCCAACGCAGAAGGTTTGGTTGAAATTGGGCCGGTGGTTTTGGAGAAAATGACCAAAAACCAAACAGGCGATTTTAAAAAGACGACAGGTACACGCCTGTCGTTTTATTTTGACCAAATTTTTTTTTTTTTTTGACCAAAAATTAAAATTTCTCCAAATTTCTCCAAACTCGGATATATCATCTGGGGGTCCGAGGGGAGTCCTATGCAGAAGGTTTGGTTGAAATCAGGCCGGTGGTTTTGGAGAAAATTACCAAAAACCAAACAGGCGATTTTAAAAAGACGACAGGTACGCGCCTGTCGTTTTTTTTTGACCAATTTTTTTTTTTTTTTGACCAAAAATTAAAATTTCTCCAAACTCGGATATATCATCTGGGGGTCCGAGGGGAGTCCAACGCAGAAGGTTTGGTTGAAATCGGGCCGGTGGTTTTGGAGAAAATGACCAAAAACCAAACAGGCGATTTTAAAAAGACGACAGGTACGCGCCTGTCGTTTTTTTTGACCAATTTTTTTTTTTTTTTGACCAAAAATTAAAATTTCTCCAAATTTCTCCAAACTCGGATATATCATCTGGGGGTCGGAGGGGAGTCCAACGCAGAAGGTTTGGTTGAAATCGGGCCGGTGGTTTTGGAGAAAATGACCAAAAACCAAACAGGCGATTTTAAAAAGACGACAGGTTTTTTTTTGACCAAATTTTTTTTTTTTTTTGACCAAAAATTAAAATTTCTCCAAATTTCTCCAAACTCGGATATATCATCTGGGGGTCCGAGGGGAGTCCAACGCAGAAGGTTTGGTTGAAATCGGGCCGGTGGTTTTGGAGAAAATGACCAAAAACCAAACAGGCGATTTTAAAAAGACGACAGGTACGCGCCTGTCGTTTTTTTTGACCAATTTTTTTTTTTTTTTGACCAAAAATTAAAATTTCTCCAAATTTCTCCAAACTCGGATATATCATCTGGGGGTCCGAGGGGAGTCCAACGCAGAAGGTTTGGTTGAAATCGGGCCGGTGGTTTTGGAGAAAATGACCAAAAACCAAACAGGCGATTTTAAAAAGACGACAGGTACGCGCCTGTCGTTTTTTTTTGACCAAATTTTTTTTTTTTTTTGACGAAAATTAAAAATTTCTCCAAACTCGAATATATCATCTGGGGGTCCGAGGGGAGTCCAACGCAGAAGGTTTGGTTGAAATCGGGCCGGTGGTTTTGGAGAAAATGACCAAAAACCAAACAGGCGATTTTAAAAAGACGACAGGTACGCGCCTGTCGTTTTATTTTGACCAAATTTTTTTTTTTTTTTTGACCAAAAATTAAAATTTCTCCAAATTTCTCCAAACTCGGATATATCATCTGGGGGTCCGAGGGGAGTCCTATGCAGAAGGTTTGGTTGAAATCAGGCCGGTGGTTTTGGAGAAAATTACCAAAAACCAAACAGGCGATTTTAAAAAGACGACAGGTACGCGCCTGTCGTTTTTTTTTGACCATTTTTTTTTTTTTTTTTGACCAAAAATTAAAATTTCTCCAAACTCGGATATATCATCTGGGGGTCCGAGGGGAGTCCAACGCAGAAGGTTTGGTTGAAATCGGGCCGGTGGTTTTGGAGAAAATGACCAAAAACCAAACAGGCGATTTTAAAAAGACGACAGGTACGCGCCTGTCGTTTTTTTTGACCAATTTTTTTTTTTTTTTTACCAAAAATTAAAATTTCTCCAAATTTCTCCAAACTCGGATATATCATCTGGGGGTCCGAGGGGAGTCCAACGCAGAAGGTTTGGTTGAAATCGGGCCGGTGGTTTTGGAGAAAATGACCAAAAACCAAACAGGCGATTTTAAAAAGACGACAGGTACGCGCCTGTCGTTTTTTTTTGACCAAATTTTTTTTTTTTTTTTGACGAAAATTAAAAATTTCTCCAAACTCGAATATATCATCTGGGGGTCCGAGGGGAGTCCAACGCAGAAGGTTTGGTTGAAATTGGGCCGGTGGTTTTGGAGAAAATGACCAAAAACCAAACAGGCGATCTTAAAAAGACGACAGGTACGCGCCTGTCGTTTTATTTTGACCAAATTTTTTTTTTTTTTTTGACCAAAAATTAAAATTTCTCCAAATTTCTCCAAACTCGGATATATCATCTGGGGGTCCGAGGGGAGTCCTATGCAGAAGGTTTGGTTGAAATCAGGCCGGTGGTTTTGGAGAAAATTACCAAAAACCAAACAGGCGATTTTAAAAAGACGACAGGTACGCGCCTGTCGTTTTTTTTTGACCAATTTTTTTTTTTTTTTTGACCAAAAATTAAAATTTCTCCAAACTCGGATATATCATCTGGGGGTCCGAGGGGAGTCCAACGCAGAAGGTTTGGTTGAAATCGGGCCGGTGGTTTTGGAGAAAATGACCAAAAACCAAACAGGCGATTTTAAAAAGACGACAGGTACGCGCCTGTCGTTTTTTTTGACCAATTTTTTTTTTTTTTTGACCAAAAATTAAAATTTCTCCAAATTTCTCCAAACTCGGATATATCATCTGGGGGTCCGAGGGGAGTCCAACGCAGAAGGTTTGGTTGAAATCGGGCCGGTGGTTTTGGAGAAAATGACCAAAAACCAAACAGGCGATTTTAAAAAGACGACAGGTACGCGCCTGTCGTTTTTTTTTGACCAAATTTTTTTTTTTTTTTGACGAAAATTAAAAATTTCTCCAAACTCGAATATATCATCTGGGGGTCCGAGGGGAGTCCAACGCAGAAGGTTTGGTTGAAATTGGGCCGGTGGTTTTGGAGAAAATGACCAAAAACCAAACAGGCGATTTTAAAAAGACGACAGGTACACGCCTGTCGTTTTATTTTGACCAAATTTTTTTTTTTTTTTGACCAAAAATTAAAATTTCTCCAAATTTCTCCAAACTCGGATATATCATCTGGGGGTCCGAGGGGAGTCCTATGCAGAAGGTTTGGTTGAAATCAGGCCGGTGGTTTTGGAGAAAATTACCAAAAACCAAACAGGCGATTTTAAAAAGACGACAGGTACGCGCCTGTCGTTTTTTTTTGACCAATTTTTTTTTTTTTTTGACCAAAAATTAAAATTTCTCCAAACTCGGATATATCATCTGGGGGTCCGAGGGGAGTCCAACGCAGAAGGTTTGGTTGAAATCGGGCCGGTGGTTTTGGAGAAAATGACCAAAAACCAAACAGGCGATTTTAAAAAGACGACAGGTACGCGCCTGTCGTTTTTTTTGACCAATTTTTTTTTTTTTTTTGACCAAAAATTAAAATTTCTCCAAATTTCTCCAAACTCGGATATATCATCTGGGGGTCGGAGGGGAGTCCAACGCAGAAGGTTTGGTTGAAATCGGGCCGGTGGTTTTGGAGAAAATGACCAAAAACCAAACAGGCGATTTTAAAAATACGACAGGTTTTTTTTTGACCAAATTTTTTTTTTTTTTTAACCAAAAATTAAAATTTCTCCAAATTTCTCCAAACTCGGATATATCATCTGGGGGTCCGAGGGGAGTCCAACGCAGAAGGTTTGGTTGAAATCGGGCCGGTGGTTTTGGAGAAAATGACCAAAAACCAAACAGGCGATTTTAAAAAGACGACAGGTACGCGCCTGTCGTTTTTTTTGACCAATTTTTTTTTTTTTTTGACCAAAAATTAAAATTTCTCCAAATTTCTCCAAACTCGGATATATCATCTGGGGGTCCGAGGGGAGTCCAACGCAGAAGGTTTGGTTGAAATCGGGCCGGTGGTTTTGGAGAAAATGACCAAAAACCAAACAGGCGATTTTAAAAAGACGACAGGTACGCGCCTGTCGTTTTTTTTTGACCAAATTTTTTTTTTTTTTTGACGAAAATTAAAAATTTCTCCAAACTCGAATATATCATCTGGGGGTCCGAGGGGAGTCCAACGCAGAAGGTTTGGTTGAAATCGGGCCGGTGGTTTTGGAGAAAATGACCAAAAACCAAACAGGCGATTTTAAAAAGACGACAGGTACGCGCCTGTCGTTTTATTTTGACCAAATTTTTTTTTTTTTTTTGACCAAAAATTAAAATTTCTCCAAATTTCTCCAAACTCGGATATATCATCTGGGGGTCCGAGGGAGTCCTATGCAGAAGGTTTGGTTGAAATCAGGCCGGTGGTTTTGGAGAAAATTACCAAAAACCAAACAGGCGATTTTAAAAAGACGACAGGTACGCGCCTGTCGTTTTTTTTTGACCAATTTTTTTTTTTTTTTTGACCAAAAATTAAAATTTCTCCAAACTCGGATATATCATCTGGGGTTCCGAGGGGAGTCCAACGCAGAAGGTTTGGTTGAAATCGGGCCGGTGGTTTTGGAGAAAATGACCAAAACCAAACAGGCGATTTTAAAAAGACGACAGGTTTTTTTTTGACCAAATTTTTTTTTTTTTTGACCAAAAATTAAAATTTCTCCAATTTCTCCAAACTCGATATATCATCTGGGGGTCCGAGGGAGTCCAACGCAGAAGGTTTGGTTGAAATCGGGCCGGTTGTTTGGAGAAATGACAATAAACCAAACAGGCGATTTTAAAAAGACGACAGGTACGCGCCTGTCGTCTTTTTTTTGACCAAATTTTTTTTTTTTTTTGACCAAAAATTAAAATTTCTCCAAACTCGGATATATCATCTGGGGGTCCGAGGGGAGTCCAACGCAGAAGGTTTGGTTGAAATCGGGCCGGTGGTTTTGGAGAAAATGACCAAAAACCAAACAGGCGATTTTAAAAAGACGACAGGTACGCGCCTGTCGTTTTTTTTGACCAAATTTTTTTTTTTTTTTGACCAAAAATTAAAATTTCTCCAAATTTCTCCAAACTCGGATATATCATCTGGGGGTCCGAGGGGAGTCCAACGCAGAAGGTTTGGTTGAAATCGGGCCGGTGGTTTTGGAGAAAATGACCAAAAACCAAACAGGCGATTTTAAAAAGACGACAGGTACGCGCCTGTCGTTTTTTTTGACCAAATTTTTTTTTTTTTTTTGACCAAAATTAAAATTTCTCCAAATTTCTCCAAACTCGATATATCATCTGGGGGTCCGAGGGGAGTCCAACGCAGAAGGTTTGGTTGAAATCGGGCCGGTGGTTTTGGAGAAAATGACCAAAAACCAAACAGGCGATTTTAAAAAGACGACAGGTACGCGCCTGTCGTTTTTTTTGACCAAATTTTTTTTTTTTTTTTGACCAAAAATTAAAATTTCTCCAAACTCGGATATATCATCTGGGGGTCCGAGGGGAGTCCAACGCAGAAGGTTTGGTTGAAATCGGGCCGGTGGTTTTGGAGAAAATGACCAAAAACCAAACAGGCGATTTTAAAAAGACGACAGGTACGCGCCTGTCGTTTTTTTTTCACCAATTTTTTTTTTTTTTTTGACCAAAAATTAAAATTCTCCAAATTTCTCCAAACTCGGATATATCATCTGGGGGTCCGAGGGGAGTCCAACGCAGAAGGTGTGGTTGAAATCGGGCCGGTGGTTTTGGAGAAAATGACCAAAAACCAAACAGGCGATTTTAAAAAGACGACAGGTACGCGCCTGTCGTTTTTTTTGACCAATTTTTTTTTTTTTTGACCAAAAATTAAAATTTCTCCAAACTCGGATATATCATCTGGGGGTCCGAGGGGAGTCCAACGCAGAAGGTTTGGTTGAAATCGGGCCGGTGGTTTTGGAGAAAATGACCAAAAACCAAACAGGCGATTTTAAAAAGACGACAGGTACGCGCCTGTCGTTTTTTTTGACCAAATTTTTTTTTTTTTTTGACCAAAAATTAAAATTTCTCCAAACTCGGATATATCATCTGGGGGTCCGAGGGGAGTCCAACGCAGAAGGTTTGGTTGAAATCGGGCCGGTGGTTTTGGAGAAAATGACCAAAAACCAAACAGGCGATTTTAAAAAGACGACAGGTACGCGCCTGTCGTCTTTTTTTGACCAATTTTTTTTTTTTTTTTGACCAAAAATTAAAATTTCTCCAAACTCGGATATATCATCTGGGGGTCCGAGGGGAGTCCAACGCAGAAGGTTTGGTTGAAATCGGGCCGGTGGTTTTGGAGAAAATGACCAAAAACCAAACAGGCGATTTTAAAAGACGACAGGTACGCGCCTGTCGTTTTTTTTTGACCAAATTTTTTTTTTTTTTTTTGACCAAAAATTAAAATTTCTCCAAACTCGGATATATCATCTGGGGGTCCGAGGGGAGTCCAACGCAGAAGGTTTGGTTGAAATCGGGCCGGTGGTTTTGGAGAAAATGACCAAAAACCAAACAGGCGATTTTAAAAAGACGACAGGTACGCGCCTGTCGTCTTTTTTTGACCAATTTTTTTTTTTTTTTGACCAAAAAATTAAAATTTCTCCAAACTCGGATATATCATCTGGGGGTCCGAGGGGAGTCCAACGCAGAAGGTTTGGTTGAAATCGGGCCGGTGGTTTTGGAGAAAATGACCAAAAACCAAACAGGCGATTTTAAAAAGACGACAGGTACGCGCCTGTCGTTTTTTTTTGACCAATTTTTTTTTTTTTTTTGACCAAAATTAAAATTTCTCCAAACTCGGATATATCATCTGGGGGTCCGAGGGGAGTCCAACGCAGAAGGTTTGGTTGAAATCGGGCCGGTGGTTTTGGAGAAAATGACCAAAAACCAAACAGGCGATTTTAAAAAGACGACAGGTACGCGCCTGTCGTTTTTTTTGACCAATTTTTTTTTTTTTTTTGACCAAAAATTAAAATTTCTCCAAACTCGGATATATCATCTGGGGGTCCGAGGGGAGTCCAACGCAGAAGGTTTGGTTGAAATCGGGCCGGTGGTTTTGGAGAAAATGACCAAAAACCAAACAGGCGATTTTAAAAAGACGACAGGTACGCGCCTGTCGTTTTTTTTTGACCAATTTTTTTTTTTTTTTGACCAAAAATTAAAATTTCTCCAAACTCGGATATATCATCTGGGGGTCCGAGGGGAGTCCAACGCAGAAGGTTTGGTTGAAATCGGGCCGGTGGTTTTGGAGAAAATGACCAAAAACCAAACAGGCGATTTTAAAAAGACGACAGGTACGCGCCTGTCGTTTTTTTTTACCAATTTTTTTTTTTTTTTTGACCAAAAATTAAAATTTCTCCAAATTTCTCCAAACTCGGATATATCATCTGGGGGTCCGAGGGGAGTCCAACGCAGAAGGTTTGGTTGAAATCGGGCCGGTGGTTTTGGAGAAAATGACCAAAAACCAAACAGGCGATTTTAAAAAGACGACAGGTACGCGCCTGTCGTTTTTTTTTGACCAATTTTTTTTTTTTTTTTGACCAAAAATTAAAATTTCTCCAAACTCGGATATATCATCTGGGGGTCCGAGGGGAGTCCAACGCAGAAGGTTTGGTTGAAATCGGGCCGGTGGTTTTGGAGAAAATGACCAAAAACCAAACAGGCGATTTTAAAAAGACGACAGGTACGCGCCTGTCGTCTTTTTTTGACCAATTTTTTTTTTTTTTTTGACCAAAAATTTAAAATTTCTCCAAACTCGGATATATCATCTGGGGGTCCGAGGGGAGTCCAACGCAGAAGGTTTGGTTGAAATCGGGCCGGTGGTTTTGGAGAAAATGACCAAAAACCAAACAGGCGATTTTAAAAAGACGACAGGTACGCGCCTGTCGTTTTTTTTTGACCAATTTTTTTTTTTTTTTTGACCAAAAAATTAAAATTTCTCCAAACTCGGATATATCATCTGGGGGTCCGAGGGGAGTCCAACGCAGAAGGTTTGGTTGAAATCGGGCCGGTGGTTTTGGAGAAAATGACCAAAAACCAAACAGGCGATTTTAAAAAGACGACAGGTACGCGCCTGTCGTCTTTTTTTGACCAATTTTTTTTTTTTTTTGACCAAAAATTAAAATTTCTCCAAACTCGGATATATCATCTGGGGGTCCGAGGGGAGTCCAACGCAGAAGGTTTGGTTGAAATCGGGCCGGTGGTTTTGGAGAAAATGACCAAAAACCAAACAGGCGATTTTAAAAAGACGACAGGTACGCGCCTGTCGTCTTTTTTTGACCAATTTTTTTTTTTTTTTGACCAAAAATTAAAATTTCTCCAAATTTCTCCAAACTCGGATATATCATCTGGGGGTCCGAGGGGAGTCCAACGCAGAAGGTTTGGTTGAAATCGGGCCGGTGGTTTTGGAGAAAATGACCAAAAACCAAACAGGCGATTTTAAAAAGACGACAGGTACGCGCCTGTCGTTTTTTTTGACCAATTTTTTTTTTTTTTTTGACCAAAAATTAAAATTTCTCCAAACTCGGATATATCATCTGGGGGTCCGAGGGGAGTCCAACGCAGAAGGTTTGGTTGAAATCGGGCCGGTGGTTTTGGAGAAAATGACCAAAAACCAAACAGGCGATTTTAAAAAGACGACAGGTACGCGCCTGTCGTCTTTTTTTGACCAATTTTTTTTTTTTTTTGACCAAAAATTAAATTTCTCCAAATTTCTCCAAACTCGGATATATCATCTGGGGGTCCGAGGGGAGTCCAACGCAGAAGGTTTGGTTGAAATCGGGCCGGTGGTTTTGGAGAAAATGACCAAAAACCAAACAGGCGATTTTAAAAAGACGACAGGTACGCGCCTGTCGTCTTTTTTTGACCAATTTTTTTTTTTTTTTGACCAAAAATTAAAATTTCTCCAAACTCGGATATATCATCTGGGGGTCCGAGGGGAGTCCAACGCAGAAGGTTTGGTTGAAATCGGGCCGGTGGTTTTGGAGAAAATGACCAAAAACCAAACAGGCGATTTTAAAAAGACGACAGGTACGCGCCTGTCGTTTTTTTTGACCAATTTTTTTTTTTTTTTTGACCAAAAATTAAATTTCTCAAATTTCTCCAAACTCGGATATATCATCTGGGGGTCCGAGGGGAGTCCAACGCAGAAGGTTTGGTTGAAATCGGGCCGGTGGTTTTGGAGAAAATGACCAAAAACCAAACAGGCGATTTTAAAAAGACGACAGGTACGCGCCTGTCGTCTTTTTTTGACCAATTTTTTTTTTTTTTTGACCAAAAATTAAAATTTCTCCAAACTCGGATATATCATCTGGGGGTCCGAGGGGAGTCCAACGCAGAAGGTTTGGTTGAAATCGGGCCGGTGGTTTTGGAGAAAATGACCAAAAACCAAACAGGCGATTTTAAAAAGACGACAGGTACGCGCCTGTCGTTTTTTTTTGACCAAATTTTTTTTTTTTTTTTGACCAAAAATTAAAATTTCTCCAAACTCGGATATATCATCTGGGGGTCCGAGGGGAGTCCAACGCAGAAGGTTTGGTTGAAATCGGGCCGGTGGTTTTGGAGAAAATGACCAAAAACCAAACAGGCGATTTTAAAAAGACGACAGGTACGCGCCTGTCGTCTTTTTTTGACCAAATTTTTTTTTTTTTTTGACCAAAAATTAAAATTTCTCCAAACTCGGATATATCATCTGGGGGTCCGAGGGGAGTCCAACGCAGAAGGTTTGGTTGAAATCGGGCCGGTGGTTTTGGAGAAAATGACCAAAAACCAAACAGGCGATTTTAAAAAGACGACAGGTACGCGCCTGTCGTCTTTTTTTGACCAAATTTTTTTTTTTTTTTTGACCAAAAATTTAAATTTTCTCCAAACTCGGATATATCATCTGGGGGTCCGAGGGGTGTCCAACGCAGAAGGTTTGGTTGAAATCGGGCCGGTGGTTTTGGAGAAAATGACCAAAAACCAAACAGGCGATTTTAAAAAGACGACAGGTACGCGCCTGTCGTCTTTTTTTGACAATTTTTTTTTTTTTTTTTACCAAAAATTAAAATTTCTCCAAACTCGGATATATCATCTGGGGGTCCGAGGGGAGTCCAACGCAGAAGGTTTGGTTGAAATCGGGCCGGTGGTTTTGGAGAAAATGACCAAAAACCAAACAGGCGATTTTAAAAAGACGACAGGTACGCGCCTGTCGTCTTTTTTTTGACCAAATTTTTTTTTTTTTTTGACCAAAAATTAAAATTTCTCCAAATTTCTCCAAACTCGGATATATCATCTGGGGGTCCGAGGGGAGTCCAACGCAGAAGGTTTGGTTGAAATCGGGCCGGTGGTTTTGGAGAAAATGACCAAAAACCAAACAGGCGATTTTAAAAAGACGACAGGTACGCGCCTGTCGTCTTTTTTTGACCAATTTTTTTTTTTTTTTTGACCAAAAATTAAAATTTCTCCAAACTCGGATATATCATCTGGGGGTCCGAGGGGAGTCCAACGCAGAAGGTTTGGTTGAAATCGGGCCGGTGGTTTTGGAGAAAAGGCCCAAAAACCAAACAGGCGATTTTAAAAAGACGACAGGTACGCGCCTGTCGTCTTTTTTTGACCAATTTTTTTTTTTTTTTTTGACCAAAATAAATTTCTCCAAATTTCTCCAAACTCGGATATATCATCTGGGGTCCGAGGGGAGTCCAACGCAGAAGGTTTGGTTGAAATCGGGCCGGTGGTTTTGGAGAAAATGACCAAAAACCAAACAGGCGATTTTAAAAAGACGACAGGTACGCGCCTGTCGTCTTTTTTTGACCAATTTTTTTTTTTTTTTTTGACCAAAAATTAAATTTCTCCAAACTCGGATATATCATCTGGGGGTCCGAGGGGAGTCCAACGCAGAAGGTTTGGTTGAAATCGGGCCGGTGGTTTTGGAGAAAATGACCAAAAACCAAACAGGCGATTTTAAAAAGACGACAGGTACGCGCCTGTCGTCTTTTTTTGACCAATTTTTTTTTTTTTTTGACCAAAAATTAAAATTTCTCCAAATTTCTCCAAACTCGGATATATCATCTGGGGGTCCGAGGGGAGTCCAACGCAGAAGGTTTGGTTGAAATCGGGCCGGTGGTTTTGGAGAAAATGACCAAAAACCAAACAGGCGATTTTAAAAAGACGACAGGTACGCGCCTGTCGTCTTTTTTTGACCAATTTTTTTTTTTTTTTGACCAAAATTAAAATTTCTCCAAACTCGGATATATCATCTGGGGGTCCGAGGGGAGTCCAACGCAGAAGGTTTGGTTGAAATCGGGCCGGTGGTTTTGGAGAAAATGACCAAAAACCAAACAGGCGATTTTAAAAAGACGACAGGTACGCGCCTGTCGTCTTTTTTTGACCAAATTTTTTTTTTTTTTTTACCAAAAATTAAAATTTCTCCAAACTCGGATATATCATCTGGGGGTCCGAGGGGAGTCCAACGCAGAAGGTTTGGTTGAAATCGGGCCGGTGGTTTTGGAGAAAATGACCAAAACCAAACAGGCGATTTTAAAAAGACGACAGGTACGCGCCTGTCGTCTTTTTTTGACCAATTTTTTTTTTTTTTTTGACAAAAATTAAAATTTCTCCAAACTCGGATATATCATCTGGGGGTCCGAGGGGAGTCCAACGCAGAAGGTTTGGTTGAAATCGGGCCGGTGGTTTTGGAGAAAATGACCAAAAACCAAACAGGCGATTTTAAAAAGACGACAGGTACGCGCCTGTCGTCTTTTTTTGACCAATTTTTTTTTTTTTTTTTGACCAAAATTAAAATTTCTCCAAATTTCTCCAAACTCGGATATATCATCTGGGGGTCCGAGGGGAGTCCAACGCAGAAGGTTTGGTTGAAATCGGGCCGGTGGTTTTGGAGAAAATGACCAAAAACCAAACAGGCGATTTTAAAAGACGACAGGTACGCGCCTGTCGTCTTTTTTTTGACCAATTTTTTTTTTTTTTTTGACCAAAAATTAAATTTCTCAAATTTCTCCAAACTCGGATATATCATCTGGGGGTCCGAGGGGAGTCCAACGCAGAAGGTTTGGTTGAAATCGGGCCGGTGGTTTTGGAGAAAATGACCAAAAACCAAACAGGCGATTTTAAAAAGACGACAGGTACGCGCCTGTCGTTTTTTTTGACCAAATTTTTTTTTTTTTTTTGACGAAAAATTAAAATTTCTCCAAACTCGATATATCATCTGGGGGTCCGAGGGGAGTCCAACGCAGAAGGTTTGGTTGAAATCGGGCCGGTGGTTTTGGAGAAAATGACCAAAACCAAACAGGCGATTTTAAAAAGACGACAGGTACGCGCCTGTCGTTTTTTTTGACCAATTTTTTTTTTTTTTTTGACCAAAAATTAAAATTTCTCCAAATTTCTCCAAACTCGGATATATCATCTGGGGGTCCGAGGGGAGTCCAACGCAGAAGGTTTGGTTGAAATCGGGCCGGTGGTTTTGGAGAAAATGACCAAAAACCAAACAGGCGATTTTAAAAAGACGACAGGTACGCGCCTGTCGTCTTTTTTTGACCAATTTTTTTTTTTTTTTTTGACCAAAAATTAAAATTTCTCCAAACTCGGATATATCATCTGGGGGTCCGAGGGGAGTCCAACGCAGAAGGTTTGGTTGAAATCGGGCCGGTGGTTTTGGAGAAAATGACCAAAAACCAAACAGGCGATTTTAAAAAGACGACAGGTACGCGCCTGTCGTCTTTTTTTTGACCAATTTTTTTTTTTTTTTGACCAAAAATTAAAATTTCTCCAAACTCGATATATCATCTGGGGGTCCGAGGGGAGTCCAACGCAGAAGGTTTGGTTGAAATCGGGCCGGTGGTTTTGGAGAAAATGACCAAAAACCAAACAGGCGATTTTAAAAAGACGACAGGTACGCGCCTGTCGTCTTTTTTTGACCAAATTTTTTTTTTTTTTTTGACCAAAAATTAAAATTTCTCCAAATTTCTCCAAACTCGGATATATCATCTGGGGGTCCGAGGGGAGTCCAACGCAGAAGGTTTGGTTGAAATCGGGCCGGTGGTTTTGGAGAAAATGACCAAAAACCAAACAGGCGATTTTAAAAAGACGACAGGTACGCGCCTGTCGTCTTTTTTTGACCAATTTTTTTTTTTTTTTTACCAAAAATTAAAATGTCTCCAAACTCGGATATATCATCTGGGGGTCCGAGGGGAGTCCAACGCAGAAGGTTTGGTTGAAATCGGGCCGGTGGTTTTGGAGAAAATGACCAAAAACCAAACAGGCGATTTTAAAAAGACGACAGGTACGCGCCTGTCGTCTTTTTTTGACCAATTTTTTTTTTTTTTTTGACCAAAAATTAAAAATTTCTCCAAACTCGGATATATCATCTGGGGGTCCGAGGGGAGTCCAACGCAGAAGGTTTGGTTGAAATCGGGCCGGTGGTTTTGGAGAAAATGACCAAAAACCAAACAGGCGATTTTAAAAAGACGACAGGTACGCGCCTGTCGTCTTTTTTGGACCAAATTTTTTTTTTTTTTGACCAAAAATAAAAAATTCTCCAAATTTCTCCAAACTCGGATATATCATCTGGGGGTCCGAGGGGAGTCCAACGCAGAAGGTTTGGTTGAAATCGGGCCGGTGGTTTTGGAGAAAATGACCAAAAACCAAACAGGCGATTTTAAAAAGACGACAGGTACGCGCCTGTCGTCTTTTTTTGACCAAATTTTTTTTTTTTTTTGACCAAAATTAAAATTTCTCCAAACTCGGATATATCATCTGGGGGTCCGAGGGGAGTCCAACGCAGAAGGTTTGGTTGAAATCGGGCCGGTGGTTTTGGAGAAAATGACCAAAAACCAAACAGGCGATTTTAAAAAGACGACAGGTACGCGCCTGTCGTCTTTTTTTGACCAATTTTTTTTTTTTTTGACCAAAAATTTAAAATTTCTCCAAACTCGGATATATCATCTGGGGGTCCGAGGGGAGTCCAACGCAGAAGGTTTTGGTTGAAATCGGGCCGGTGGTTTTGGAGAAAATGACCAAAAACCAAACAGGCGATTTTAAAAAGACGACAGGTACGCGCCCTGTCGTCTTTTTTTGACCAATTTTTTTTTTTTTTTTTGACCAAAAATTAAAATTTCTCCAAACTCGGATATATCATCTGGGGGTCCGAGGGGAGTCCAACGCAGAAGGTTTGGTTGAAATCGGGCCGGTGGTTTTGGAGAAAATGACCAAAAACCAAACAGGCGATTTTAAAAAGACGACAGGTACGCGCCTGTCGTTTTTTTTGACCAAATTTTTTTTTTTTTTTGACCAAAAATTAAAATTTCTCCAAACTCGGATATATCATCTGGGGGTCCGAGGGGAGTCCAACGCAGAAGGTTTGGTTGAAATCGGGCCGGTGGTTTTGGAGAAAATGACCAAAAACCAAACAGGCGATTTTAAAAAGACGACAGGTACGCGCCTGTCGTCTTTTTTTGACCAATTTTTTTTTTTTTTTGACCAAAAATTAAAATTTCTCCAAACTCGGATATATCATCTGGGGGTCCGAGGGGAGTCCAACGCAGAAGGTTTGGTTGAAATCGGGCCGGTGGTTTTGGAGAAAATGACCAAAAACCAAACAGGCGATTTTAAAAAGACGACAGGTACGCGCCTGTCGTTTTTTTTTTGACCAATTTTTTTTTTTTTTTTACCAAAATAAATTTCTCCAAATTTCTCCAAACTCGGATATATCATCTGGGGGTCCGAGGGGAGTCCAACGCAGAAGGTTTGGTTGAAATCGGGCCGGTGGTTTTGGAGAAAATGACCAAAACCAAACAGGCGATTTTAAAAAGACGACAGGTACGCGCCTGTCGTCTTTTTTTGACCAAATTTTTTTTTTTTTTTTGTCAAAAATTAAAATTTCTCAAATTTCTCCAAACTCGGATATATCATCTGGGGGTCCGAGGGGAGTCCAACGCAGAAGGTTTGGTTGAAATCGGGCCGGTGGTTTTGGAGAAAATGACCAAAAACCAAACAGGCGATTTTAAAAAGACGACAGGTACGCGCCTGTCGTCTTTTTTTTGACCAAATTTTTTTTTTTTTTTTGACCAAAAATTAAAATTTCTCCAAACTCGGATATATCATCTGGGGGTCCGAGGGGAGTCCAACGCAGAAGGTTTGGTTGAAATCGGGCCGGTGGTTTTGGAGAAAATGACCAAAAACCAAACAGGCGATTTTAAAAAGACGACAGGTACGCGCCTGTCGTCTTTTTTTGACCAAATTTTTTTTTTTTTTTGACCCAAAATTAAAATTTCTCAAATTTCTCCAAACTCGGATATATCATCTGGGGGTCCGAGGGGAGTCCAACGCAGAAGGTTTGGTTGAAATCGGGCCGGTGGTTTTGGAGAAAATGACCAAAAACCAAACAGGCGATTTTAAAAAGACGACAGGTACGCGCCTGTCGTCTTTTTTTTGACCAATTTTTTTTTTTTTTTTGACCAAAATTAAAATTTCTCCAAATTTCTCCAAACTCGGATATATCATCTGGGGGTCCGAGGGGAGTCCAACGCAGAAGGTTTGGTTGAAATCGGGCCGGTGGTTTTGGAGAAAATGACCAAAAACCAAACAGGCGATTTTAAAAAGACGACAGGTACGCGCCTGTCGTCTTTTTTTGACAATTTTTTTTTTTTGACCAAAAATTAAAATTTCTCCAAACTCGGATATATCATCTGGGGGTCCGAGGGGAGTCCAACGCAGAAGGTTTGGTTGAAATCGGGCCGGTGGTTTTGGAGAAAATGACCAAAAACCAAACAGGCGATTTTAAAAAGACGACAGGTACGCGCCTGTCGTCTTTTTTTGACCAATTTTTTTTTTTTTTGACCAAAAATTTAAAATTTCTCCAAACTCGGATATATCATCTGGGGGTCCGAGGGGAGTCCAACGCAGAAGGTTTGGTTGAAATCGGGCCGGTGGTTTTGGAGAAAATGACCAAAAACCAAACAGGCGATTTTAAAAAGACGACAGGTACGCGCCTGTCGTCTTTTTTGACCAAATTTTTTTTTTTTTTTGACCAAAAATTAAAATTTCTCAAATTTCTCCAAACTCGGATATATCATCTGGGGGTCCGAGGGGAGTCCAACGCAGAAGGTTTGGTTGAAATCGGGCCGGTGGTTTTGGAGAAAATGACCAAAAACCAAACAGGCGATTTTAAAAAGACGACAGGTACGCGCCTGTCGTCTTTTTTTGACCAAATTTTTTTTTTTTTTTTTGACCAAAAATTAAAAAAATTTCTCCAAACTCGGATATATCATCTGGGGGTCCGAGGGTGAGTCCAACGCAGAAGGTTTGGTGAAATCGGGCCGGGTGGTTTTGGATGAAAATGACCAAAAACCAACAGGGCGATTTAAAAGACGACAGCGTACCGCCTCTACCTGTCGTTTTTTTTTGACCAATTTTTTTTTTTTTTTTTGACCAAAAATTAAAATTTTCCAAATTTCTCCAACTCGGATATATCATCTGGGGTCCTGCAGGGGCTACCCACCCCCCCCCCGCCCCAGAACCGGGTTGGTTGAAATCGGGCGGTGGTTTGGAGAAAATGACCAAAAACCAACAGGCGATTTTAAAAAGACGATAGGTACGCGCCTGTCGTCTTTTTTTTGACCAAATTTTTTTTTTTTTTTTTGACCATCAATAAATTCAAATTTCTCCAAACCTCGAATATATCATCTGGGGTCCGAGGGAGGTCCAACGCAGAAGGTTTTGGTTGAAATCGGGCCGGTGGTTTTGGAGAAAATGACCAAAAACCAAACAGGCGATTTTAAAAAGACGACAGGTACGCGCCTGTCGTCTTTTTTTGACCAATTTTTTTTTTTTTTTATGACCAAAAATTAAAAATTTCTCCAAATTTCTCCAAACTCGGATATATCATCTGGGGTCCGAGGGGAGTCCAACGCAGAAGGTTTGGTTGAAATCGGGCCGGTGGTTTTGGAGAAAATGACCAAAAACCAAACAGGCGATTTTAAAAAGACGACAGGTACGCGCCTGTCGTCTTTTTTTGACCAAATTTTTTTTTTTTTTTACCAAAAATTAAATTTCTCCAAACTCGGATATATCATCTGGGGGTCCGAGGGGAGTCCAACGCAGAAGGTTTGGTTGAAATCGGGCCGGTGGTTTTGGAGAAAATGACCAAAAACCAAACAGGCGATTTTAAAAAGACGACAGGTACGCGCCTGTCGTCTTTTTTTGACCAAATTTTTTTTTTTTTTTTGACCAAAAATTAAAATTCTCAATTCTCCAAACTCGGATATATCATCTGGGGGTCCGAGGGAGTCCAACGCAGAAGGTTTGGTTTGAAATCGGGCCGGTGGTTTTGGAGAAAATGACAAAAACCAAACAGGCGATTTTAAAAAGACGACAGGTACGCGCCTGTCGTCTTTTTTTGACCAATTTTTTTTTTTTTTTTTGACCAAAAATTAAATTTCTCCAAACTCGGATATATCATCTGGGGGTCCGAGGGGAGGTCAACGCAGAAGGTTTGGTTGAAATCGGGCCGGTGGTTTTGGAGAAAATGACCAAAAACCAAACAGGCGATTTTAAAAAGACGACAGGTACGCGCCTGTCGTTTTTTTTGACCAATTTTTTTTTTTTTTTGACCAAAAATTTAAATTTCCAATTCTCCAAACTCGGATATATCATCTGGGGGTCCGAGGGAGTCCAACGCAGAAGGTTTGGTTGAAATCGGGCCGGTGGTTTTGGAGAAAATGACCAAAAACCAAACAGGCGATTTTAAAAAGACGACAGGTACGCGCCTGTCGTCTTTTTTTGACCAATTTTTTTTTTTTTTTGACCAAAAATTAAAATTTCTCCAAATAAACTCGGATATATCATCTGGGGGTCCGAGGGGAGTCCAACGCAGAAGGTTTGGTTGAAATCGGGCCGGTGGTTTTGGAGAAAATGACCAAAACCAAACAGGCGATTTTAAAAAGACGACAGGTACGCGCCTGTCGTCTTTCTTTGACCAAATTTTTTTTTTTTTTTGACCAAAAATTAAAATTTCTCCAAACTCGGAGTATATCATCTGGGGGTCCGAGGGGAGTCCAACGCAGAAGGTTTGGTTGAAATCGGGCCGGTGGTTTTGGAGAAAATGACCAAAAACCAAACAGGCGATTTTAAAAAGACGACAGGTACGCGCCGTCGTTTATTTTGACCAATTTTTTTTTTTTTTTTGACCAAAAATTTAAAATTTCTCCAAACTCGAATATATCATCTGGGGGTCCGAGGGGAGTCCAACGCAGAAGGTTTGGTTGAAATCGGGCCGGTGGTTTTGGAGAAAATGACCAAAAACCAAACAGGCGATTTTAAAAAGACGACAGGTACGCGCCTGTCGTTTTTTGACCAAATTTTTTTTTTTTTTTTTACCAAAAATTAAAATTTCTCCAAATTTCTCCAAACTCGGATATATCATCTGGGGGTCCGAGGGGAGTCCAACGCAGAAGGTTTGGTTGAAATCGGGCCGGTGGTTTTGGAGAAAATGACCAAAAACCAAACAGGCGATTTTAAAAAGACGACAGGTTTTTTTTTGACCAAATTTTTTTTTTTTTTTGACCAAAAATTAAAATTCTCCAAATTTCTCCAAACTCGGATATATCATCTGGGGGTCCGAGGGGAGTCCAACGCAGAAGGTTTGGTTGAAATCGGGCCGGTGGTTTTGGAGAAAATGACCAAAAACCAAACAGGCGATTTTAAAAAAAGACAGGTACGCGCCTGTCGTTTTATTTTGACCAAATTTTTTTTTTTTTTTGACCAAAAATTAAAATTCTCCAAATTTCTCCAAACTCGGATATATCATCTGGGGGTCCGAGGGGAGTCCAACGCAGAAGGTTTGGTTGAAATCGGGCCGGTGGTTTTGGAGAAAATGACCAAAAACCAAACAGGCGATTTTAAAAAGACGACAGGTACGCGCCTGTCGTTTTTTTTTGACCAATTTTTTTTTTTTTTTTTGACCAAAAATTAAAATTTCTCCAAACTCGGATATATCATCTGGGGGTCGAGGGGAGTCCAACGCAGAAGGTTTGGTTGAAATCGGGCCGGTGGTTTTGGAGAAAATGACCAAAAACCAAACAGGCGATTTTAAAAAGACGACAGGTACGCGCCTGTCGTTTTTTTTGACCAATTTTTTTTTTTTTTTTGACCAAAAATTAAAATTTCTCCAAATTTTTCCAACTCGATATATCATCTGGGGGTCCGAGGGGAGTCCAACGCAGAAGGTTTGGTTGAAATCGGGCGGTGGTTTTGGAGAAAA
>NW_028155185.1:0-55119 GCF_905171665.1 Trachurus trachurus | reverse complement strand
AAAACCAAACAGGCGAAATTTCATGTTTTTTTTGTTTTTTTTTGACCAAAAAAAAATTTTCTTCAAATTCTCCAAACTCGGATATATCATCGGGGGGTTCCGAGGGAGTCCAACGCAGAAGTTTTGGTTAAAACGGGCGGTGGTTTTGGAGAAAATGACCAAAAACCAAACAGGCCATTTTAAAAAAGACGACAGGGGGGAGTGTTACGTTTTTTTTGTTTTTTGACCAAAAAAAAAAATTCTTCAAATTTCTCCAAACTCGGATATATCATCGGGGGGTCCGAGGGGAGTCCAACGCAGAAGTTTTGGTGAAATCGGGGCGGTGGTTTTGGAGAAAATGACCAAAAACCAAACAGGCCATTTTAAAAAAGACGACAGGGGGGGGTGGTTACGTTGTTTTTTTGGACCAAAAAAAAAAAATTTTCTTCAAATTTCTCCAAACTCGGATATATCATCGGGGGGTCCGAGGGGAGTCCAACGCAGAAGTTTGGTTGAAATCGGGGCGGTGGTTTGGAGAAAATGACCAAAAACCAACAGGCGAATTTCATGTTTTTTTGTTTTTTTTGACCAAAAAAAAAATTTCTTCAAATTTCTCCAAACTCAGGATATATCATCGGGGGTCCGAGGGAGTCCAACGCAGAAGTTTGGTTGAAATCGGGGCTGGTGGTTTTGGAGAAAATGACCAAAAACCAAACAGGCGAATTTAGCAATGTTTTTTTTGTTTTTTTTGACCAAAAAAAAAGAAAATTTCTTCAAATTTCTCCAAACTCGGATATATCATCGGGGGGTCCGAGGGGAGTCCAACGCAGAAGTTTGGTTGAAATCGGGGCGGTGGTTTTGGAGAAAATGACCAAAAACCAAACAGGACATTTAAAAAAGACCACAGGGGGAGTGTAACGTTTTTTTTTTTTGACCAAAAAAAAAAAAATTCTTCAAATTTCTCCAAACTCGGATATATCATCGGGGGTCCGAGGGGAGGTCAACGCAGAAGTTTGGTTGAAATCGGGGCGGTGGTTTTGGAGAAAATGACCAAAAACCAAACAGGCGAATTTCATGTTTTTTTTTTTTTTTTTTACCAAAAAAAAAAATTTCTTCAAATTTCTCCAAACTCGGATATATCATCGGGGGGTCCGAGGGGAGTCCAACGCAGAAGTTTGGTTGAAATCGGGGCGGTGGTTTTGGAGAAAATGACCAAAAACCAAACAGGCGAATTTCATGTTTTTTTTGTTTTTTTTGACCAAAAAAAAAATTTCTTCAAATTTCTCCAAACTCGGATATATCATCGGGGGGTCCGAGGGGAGTCCAACGCAGAAGTTTGGTTGAAATCGGGGCGGTGGTTTTGGAGAAAATGACCAAAAACCAAACAGGCTATTTTGAAAAAGACGACAGGGGGGAGTGTTACGTTTTTTTTTTTTTGACCAAAAAAAAAAAATTTCTTCAAATTTCTCCAAACTCGGATATATCATCGGGGGGTCCGAGGGGAGTCCAACGCAGAAGTTTGAGTTGAAATCGGGGCGGTGGTTTTGGAGAAAATGACCAAAAACCAACAGGCCATTTAAAAAAGACGACAGGGGGGAGTGTTACGTTTTTTTTTTTTGACCAAAAAAAAAAAATTCTTCAAATTTCTCCAAACTCGGATATATCATCGGGGGGTCCGAGGGGAGTCCAACGCAGAAGTTTGGTTGAAATCGGGGCGGTGGCTTTGAGAAAATGACCAAAAACCAAACAGGCGAATTTCATGTTTTTTTTGTTTTTTTTGACCAAAAAAAAATTTTCTTCAAATTCTCCAAACTCGGATATATCATCGGGGGGTCCGAGGGGAGTCCAACGCAGAAGTTTGGTTGAAATCGGGGCGGTGGTTTTGGAGAAAATGACCAAAAACCAAACAGGCGAATTTCATGTTTTTTTTGTTTTTTTTGACCAAAAAAAAATTTTTCTTCAAATTTCTCCAAACTCGGATATATCATCGGGGGGGTCCGAGGGGAGTCCAACGCAGAAGTTTGGTTGAAATCGGGGCGGTGGTTTTAGAGAAAATGACCAAAAACCAAACAGGCCATTTTAAAAAAGACGACAGGGGGGAGTGTTACGTTTTTTTTTTTTATTGACCAAAAAAAAAAATTTCTTCAAATTTCTCCAAACTCGGATATATCATCGGGGGGTCCGAGGGGAGTCCAACGCAGAAGTTTGGTTGAAATCGGGGCGGTGGCTTTGGAGAAAATGACCAAAAACCAAACAGGCGAATTTCATGTTTTTTTTGTTTTTTTGACCAAAAAAAAATTTTCTTCAAATTTCTCCAAACTCGGATATATCATCGGGGGGTCCGAGGGGAGTCCAACGCAGAAGTTTGGTTGAAATCGGGGCGGTGGTTTTGGAGAAAATGACCAAAAACCAAACAGGCGAATTTCATGTTTTTTTTGTTTTTTTTGACCAAAAAAAAATTTTTCTTCAAATTTCTCCAAACTCGGATATATCATCGGGGGGTCCGAGGGAGTCCAACGCAGAAGTTTGGTTGAAATCGGGGCGGTGGTTTTGGAGAAAATGACCAAAACCAAACAGGCGAATTTCATGTTTTTTTTGACCAAAAAAAAAAATTTCTTCAAATTTCTCCAAACTCGGATATATCATCGGGGGGTCCGAGGGGAGTCCAACGCAGAAGTTTGGTTGAAATCGGGGCGGTGGTTTTAGAGTAAATGACCAAAAACCAAACAGGCCATTTTAAAAAAAGACGACAGGGGGGAGTGTTACGTTTTTTTTTTTTTGACCAAAAAAAAAAATTCTTCAAATTTCTCCAAACTCGGATATATCATCGGGGGTCCGAGGGGAGTCCAACGCAGAAGTTTGGTTGAAATCGGGGCGGTGGCTTTGGAGAAAATGACCAAAACCAAACAGGCGAATTCATGTTTTTTGTTTTTTTTGGTCAAAAAAAAATTTCTTCAAATTTCTCCAAACTCGGATATATCATCGGGGGGTCCGAGGGGAGTCCAACGCAGAAGTTTGGTTGAAATCGGGGCGGTGGTTTTGGAGAAAATGACCAAAAACCAAACAGGCGAATTTCATGTTTTTTTTGTTTTTTTTGACCAAAAAAAAATTTTTCTTCAAATTTCTCCAAACTCGGATATATCATCGGGGGGTCCGAGGGGAGTCCAACGCAGAAGTTTGGTTGAAATCGGGGCGGTGGTTTTGGAGAAAATGACCAAAAAACCAAACAGGCGAATTTCATGTTTTTTTTGACAAAAAAAAAAATTTCTTCAAATTTCTCCAAACTCGGATATATCATCGGGGGGTCCGAGGGGAGTCCAACGCAGGAAGTTTGGTTTGAAATCGGGGCGGTGGTTTTAGAGTAAATGACCAAAAACCAAACAGGCCATTTTAAAAAAGACGACAGGGGGGAGTGTTACGTTTTTTTTTTTTGACCAAAAAAAAAAAATTCTTCAAATTTCTCCAAACTCGGATATATCATCGGGGGGTCCGAGGGGAGTCCAACGCAGAAGTTTGGTGAAATCGGGGCGGTGGTTTTGGAGAAAATGACCAAAAACCAAACAGGCGAATTTCATGTTTTTTTTGACCAAAAAAAAAACTTTCTTCAAATTTCTCCAACTCGGATATATCATCGGGGGGTCCGAGGGGAGTCCAACGCAGAAGTTTGGTTGAAATCGGGGCGGTGGTTTTGGAGAAAATGACCAAAAACCAAACAGGCGAATTTCATGTTTTTTTTGTTTTTTTTTTACCAAAAAAAAATTTCTTCAAATTTCTCCAAACTTGGATATATCATCGGGGGGTCCGAGGGGAGTCCAACGCAGAGTTTGGTTGAAATCGGGGCGTGGTTTTGGAGAAAATGACCAAAAACCAAACAGGCGAATTTCATGTTTTTTTTGTTTTTTTTTGACCAAAAAAAAATTTCTTCAAATTTCTCCAAACTCGGATATATCATCGGGGGGTCCGAGGGGAGTCCAACGCAGAAGTTTGGTTGAAATCGGGGCGGTGGTTTTGGAGAAAATGACCAAAAACCAAACAGGCCATTTTAAAAAAGACGACAGGGGGGAGTGTTACGTTTTTTTTTTTTTGACCAAAAAAAAAAAATTTCTTCAAATTTCTCCAAACTCGGATATATCATCGGGGGGTCCGAGGGGAGTCCAACGCAGAGTTTGGTTGAAATCGGGGCGGTGTTTTGGAGAAAATGACCAAAAACCAAAGCAGGCCATTTTAAAAAAGACGACAGGGGGGAGTGTTACGTTTTTTTTTTTTGACCAAAAAAAAAAAATTCTTCAAATTTCTCCAAACTCGGATATATCATCGGGGGGTCCGAGGGGAGTCCAACGCAGAAGTTTGGTTGAAATCGGGGCGGTGGCTTTGGAGAAAATGACCAAAAACCAAACAGGCGAATTTCATGTTTTTTTTGTTTTTTTTGACCAAAAAAAAAATTTTTCTTCAAATTTCTCCAAACTCAGAGTATATCATCGGGGGGTCCGAGGGGTCCAACGCAGAAGTTTGGTTGAAATCGGGGCGGTTGGTTTTGGAGAAAATGACCAAAAACCAAACAGGCGAATTTCATGTTTTTTTTGTTTTTTTTGACCAAAAAAAAAATTTCTTCAAATTTCTCCAAACTCGGATATATCATCGGGGGGTCCGAGGGGAGTCCAACCGCAGAAGTTTGGTTGAAATCGGGGCGGTGGTTTTGGAGAAGATGACCAAAAACCAAACAGGCCATTTTAAAAAAGACGACAGGGGGGAGTGTTACGTTTTTTTTTTTTTGACCAAAAAAAAAAAATTTCTTCAAATTCTCCAAACTCGGATATATCATCGGGGGGTCCGAGGGGAGTCCAACGCAGAAGTTTGGTTGAAATCGGGGCGGTGGTTTTGGAGAAAATGACCAAAAACCAAACAGGCCATTTTAAAAAAGACGACAGGGGGGAGTGTTACGTTTTTTTTTTTTTGACCAAAAAAAAAAAAATTCTTCAAATTTCTCCAAACTCGGATATATCATCGGGGGGTCCGAGGGGAGTCCAACGCAGAAGTTTGGTTGAAATCGGGGCGGTGGCTTTGGAGAAAATGACCAAAAACCAAACAGGCGAATTTCATGTTTTTTTTGTTTTTTTTGACCAAAAAAAAAATTTTCTTCAAATTTCTCCAAACTCGGATATATCATCGGGGGGTCCGAGGGGAGTCCAACGCAGAAGTTTGGTTGAAATCGGGGCGGTGGTTTTGGAGAAAATGACCAAAAACCAAACAGGCCATTTTAAAAAAGACGACAGGGGGGGAGTGTTACGTTTTTTTTTTTTTGACCAAAAAAAAAAATTTCTTCAAATTTCTCCAAACTCGGATATATCATCGGGGGTCCGAGGGGAGTCCAACGCAGAAGTTTGGTTGAAATCGGGGCGGTGGTTTTGGAGAAAATGACCAAAAACCAAACAGGCCATTTTAAAAAGACGACAGGGGGAGTGTTACGTTTTTTTTTTTTTTGACCAAAAAAAAAAAAATTCTTCAAATTTCTCCAAACTCGGATATATCATCGGGGGGTCCGAGGGGGGTCCAACGCAGAAGTTTGGTTGAAATCGGGGCGGTGGTTTTGGAGAAAATGACCAAAAACCAAACAGGCGAATTTCATGTTTTTTTTGTTTTTTTTGACCAAAAAAAAAATTTTCTTCAAATTTCTCCAAACTCGGATATATCATCGGGGGGTCCGAGGGGAGTCCAACGCAGAAGTTTGGTTGAAATCGGGGCGGTGGTTCTTGGAGAAAATGACCAAAAACCAACAGGCGAATTTCATGTTTTTTTTGTTTTTTTGGACCAAAAAAAAATTTTTCTTCAAATTTCTCCAAACTCGGATATATCATCGGGGGGTCCGAGGGGAGTCAACGCAGAAGTTTGGTTGAAATCGGGGCTGTGGTTTTAGAGAAAATGACCAAAAACCAAACAGGCCATTTTAAAAAAGACGACAGGGGGGAGTGTTACGTTTTTTTTTTTTTTGACCAAAAAAAAAATTTTCTTCAAATTTCTCCAAACTCGGATATATCATCGGGGGGTCCGAGGGGAGTCCAACGCAGAAGTTTGGTTGAAATCGGGGCGGTGGTTTTGGAGAAAATGACCAAAAACCAAACAGGCGAATTTCATGTTTTTTTTGTTTTTTTTGACCAAAAAAAAATTTTTCTTCAAATTTCTCAAACTCGGATATATCATCGGGGGGTCCGAGGGGAGTCCAACGCAGAAGTTTGGTTGAAATCGGGGCGGTGGTTTTGGAGAAAATGACCAAAAACCAAACAGGCGAATTTCATGTTTTTTTTGACCAAAAAAAAAATTTCTTCAAATTTCTCCAAACTCGATATATCATCGGGGGTCCGAGGGGAGTCCAACGCAGAAGTTTGGTTGAAATCGGGGCGGTGGTTTTAGAGTAAATGACCAAAAACCAAACAGGCCATTTTAAAAAAGACGACAGGGGGGAGTGTTACGTTTTTTTTTTTTTGACCAAAAAAAAAAAATTCTTCAAATTTCTCCAAACTCGGATATATCATCGGGGGTCCGAGGGGAGTCCAACGCAGAAGTTTGGTTGAAATCGGGGCGGTGGTTTGGAGAAAATGACCAAAAACCAAACAGGCGAATTTCATGTTTTTTTTGACCAAAAAAAAAAAATTTCTTCAAATTTCTCCAAACTCGGATATATCATCGGGGGGTCCGAGGGGAGTCCAACGCAGAAGTTTGGTTGAAATCGGGGCGGTGGTTTTGGAGAAAATGACCAAAAACCAAACAGGCGAATTTCATGTTTTTTTTGTTTTTTTTTTTTACCAAAAAAAAAATTTCTTCAAATTTCTCCAAACTCGGATATATCATCGGGGGGTCCGAGGGGAGTCCAACGCAGAAGTTTGGTTGAAATCGGGGCGGTGGTTTTGGAGAAAATGACCAAAAACCAAACAGGCCATTTTAAAAAAGACGACAGGGGGGAGTGTTACGTTTTTTTTTTTTTGACCAAAAAAAAAAAATTTCTTCAAATTTCTCCAAACTCGGATATATCATCGGGGGGTCCGAGGGGAGTCCAACGCAGAAGTTTGGTTGAAATCGGGGCGGTGGTTTTGGAGAAAATGACCAAAAACCAAACAGGCCATTTTAAAAAAGACGACAGGGGGGAGTGTTACGTTTTGTTTTTTTTGACCAAAAAAAAAAAATTCTTCAAATTTCTCCAAACTCGGATATATCATCAGGGGGTCCGAGGGGAGTCCAACGCAGAAGTTTGGTTGAAATCGGGGCGGTGGCTTTGGAGAAAATGACCAAAAACCAAACAGGCGAATTTCATGTTTTTTTTGTTTTTTTTGACCAAAAAAAAAATTTTTCTTCAAATTTCTCCAAACTCGGATATATCATCGGGGGGTCCGAGGGGAGTCCAACGCAGAAGTTTGGTTGAAATCGGGGCGGTGGTTTTGGAGAAAATGACCAAAAACCAAACAGGCGAATTTCATGTTTTTTTTGTTTTTTTTTACCAAAAAAAAAATTTCTTCAAATTTCTCCAAACTCGGATATATCATCGGGGGGTCCGAGGGGAGTCCAACGCAGAAGTTTGGTTGAAATCGGGGCGGTGGTTTTGGAGAAAATGACCAAAAACCAAACAGGCCATTTTAAAAAAGACGACAGGGGGGAGTGTTACGTTTTTTTTTTTTTGACCAAAAAAAAAAATTTCTTCAAATTTCTCCAAACTCGGATATATCATCGGGGGGTCCGAGGGGAGTCCAACGCAGAAGTTTGGTTGAAATCGGGGCGGTGGTTTTGGAGAAAATGACCAAAAACCAAACAGGCCATTTTAAAAAAGACGACAGGGGGGAGTGTTACGTTTTTTTTTTTTTGACCAAAAAAAAAAAATTCTTCAAATTTCTCCAAACTCGGATATATCATCGGGGGGTCCGAGGGGAGTCCAACGCAGAAGTTTGGTTGAAATCGGGGCGGTGGCTTTGGAGAAAATGACCAAAAACCAAACAGGCGAATTTCATGTTTTTTTTGTTTTTTTTGACCAAAAAAAAAATTTTTCTTCAAATTTCTCCAAACTCGGATATATCATCGGGGGGTCCGAGGGTGTCCAACGCAGAAGTTTGGTTGAAATCGGGGCGGTGGTTTTGGAGAAAATGACCAAAAACCAAACAGGCGAATTTCATGTTTTTTTTGTTTTTTTTTTTACCAAAAAAAAAATTTCTTCAAATTTCTCCAAACTCGGATATATCATCGGGGGGTCCGAGGGGAGTCCAACGCAGAAGTTTGGTTGAAATCGGGGCGGTGGTTTTGGAGAAAATGACCAAAAACCAAACAGGCCATTTTAAAAAAGACGACAGGGGGGAGTGTTACGTTTTTTTTTTTTTGACCAAAAAAAAAAAATTTCTTCAAATTTCTCCAAACTCGGATATATCATCGGGGGGTCCGAGGGGAGTCCAACGCAGAAGTTTGGTTGAAATCGGGGCGGTGGTTTTGGAGAAAATGACCAAAAACCAAACAGGCCATTTTAAAAAAGACGACAGGGGGGAGTGTTACGTTTTTTTTTTTTTGACCAAAAAAAAAAAAATTCTTCAAATTTCTCCAAACTCGGATATATCATCGGGGGGTCCGAGGGGAGTCCAACGCAGAAGTTTGGTTGAAATCGGGGCGGTGGCTTTGGAGAAAATGACCAAAAACCAAACAGGCGAATTTCATGTTTTTTTTGTTTTTTTTGACCAAAAAAAAAATTTTTCTTCAAATTTCTCCAAACTCGGATATATCATCGGGGGGTCCGAGGGGAGTCCAACGCAGAAGTTTGGTTGAAATCGGGGCGGTGGTTTTGGAGAAAATGACCAAAAACCAAACAGGCGAATTTCATGTTTTTTTTGTTTTTTTTTGACCAAAAAAAAAATTTCTTCAAATTTCTCCAAACTCGGATATATCATCGGGGGGTCCGAGGGGAGTCCAACGCAGAAGTTTGGTTGAAATCGGGGCGGTGGCTTTGGAGAAAATTACCAAAAACCAAACAGGCGAATTTCATGTTTTTTTTGTTTTTTTTGACCAAAAAAAAATTTTTCTTCAAATTTCTCCAAACTCGGATATATCATCGGGGGGTCCGAGGGGAGTCCAACGCAGAAGTTTGGTTGAAATCGGGGCGGTGGTTTTGGAGAAAATGACCAAAAACCAAACAGGCGAATTTCATGTTTTTTTTGTTTTTTTTGACCAAAAAAAAAAAATTCTTCAAATTTCTCCAAACTCGGATATATCATCGGGGGGTCCGAGGGGAGTCCAACGCAGAAGTTTGGTTGAAATCGGGGCGGTGGTTTTGGAGAAAATGACCAAAAACCAAACAGGCGAATTTCATGTTTTTTTTGTTTTTTTTTTACCAAAAAAAAAATTTCTTCAAATTTCTCCAAACTCGGATATATCATCGGGGGGTCCGAGGGGAGTCCAACGCAGAAGTTTGGTTGAAATCGGGGCGGTGGTTTTGGAGAAAATGACCAAAAACCAAACAGGCCATTTTAAAAAAGACGACAGGGGGGAGTGTTACGTTTTTTTTTTTTTGACCAAAAAAAAAAAATTTCTTCAAATTTCTCCAAACTCGGATATATCATCGGGGGGTCCGAGGGGAGTCCAACGCAGAAGTTTGGTTGAAATCGGGGCGGTGGTTTTGGAGAAAATGACCAAAAACCAAACAGGCCATTTTAAAAAAGACGACAGGGGGGAGTGTTACGTTTTTTTTTTTTTGACCAAAAAAAAAAAAATTCTTCAAATTTCTCCAAACTCGGATATATCATCGGGGGGTCCGAGGGGAGTCCAACGCAGAAGTTTGGTTGAAATCGGGGCGGTGGCTTTGGAGAAAATGACCAAAAACCAAACAGGCGAATTTCATGTTTTTTTTGTTTTTTTTGACCAAAAAAAAAATTTTTCTTCAAATTTCTCCAAACTCGGATATATCATCGGGGGGTCCGAGGGGAGTCCAACGCAGAAGTTTGGTTGAAATCGGGGCGGTGGTTTTGGAGAAAATGACCAAAAACCAAACAGGCGAATTTCATGTTTTTTTTGTTTTTTTTTGACCAAAAAAAAAATTTCTTCAAATTTCTCCAAACTCGGATATATCATCGGGGGGTCCGAGGGGAGTCCAACGCAGAAGTTTGGTTGAAATCGGGGCGGTGGCTTTGGAGAAAATTACCAAAAACCAAACAGGCGAATTTCATGTTTTTTTTGTTTTTTTTGACCAAAAAAAAATTTTTCTTCAAATTTCTCCAAACTCGGATATATCATCGGGGGGTCCGAGGGGAGTCCAACGCAGAAGTTTGGTTGAAATCGGGGCGGTGGTTTTGGAGAAAATGACCAAAAACCAAACAGGCGAATTTCATGTTTTTTTTGTTTTTTTTGACCAAAAAAAAAAAATTCTTCAAATTTCTCCAAACTCGGATATATCATCGGGGGGTCCGAGGGGAGTCCAACGCAGAAGTTTGGTTGAAATCGGGGCGGTGGTTTTGGAGAAAATGACCAAAAACCAAACAGGCGAATTTCATGTTTTTTTTGACCAAAAAAAAATTTTTCTTCAAATTTCTCCAAACTCGGATATATCATCGGGGGGTCCGAGGGGAGTCCAACGCAGAAGTTTGGTTGAAATTGGTGCGGTGGTTTTAGAGAAAATGACCAAAAACCAAACAGGCCATTTTAAAAAAGACGACAGGGGGGAGTGTTACGTTCTTTTTTTTTTGACCAAAAAAAAAAATTTTCTTCAAATTTCTCCAAACTCGGATATATCATCGGGGGGTCCGAGGGGAGTCCAACGCAGAAGTTTGGTTGAAATCGGGGCGGTGGTTTTAGAGAAAATGACCAAAAACCAAACAGGCCATTTTAAAAAAGACGACAGGGGGGAGTGTTACGTTTTTTTTTTTTTGACCAAAAAAAAAAATTTCTTCAAATTTCTCCAAACTCGGATATATCATCGGGGGGTCCGAGGGGAGTCCAACGCAGAAGTTTGGTTGAAATCGGGGCGGTGGTTTTGGAGAAAATGACCAAAAACCAAACAGGCCATTTTAAAAAAGACGACAGGGGGGAGTGTTACGTTTGTTTTTTTTTGACCAAAAAAAAAAAATTTCTTCAAATTTCTCCAAACTCGGATATATCATCGGGGGGTCCGAGGGGAGTCCAACGCAGAAGTTTGGTTGAAATCGGGGCGGTGGCTTTGGAGAAAATGACCAAAAACCAAACAGGCGAATTTCATGTTTTTTTTGTTTTTTTTGACCAAAAAAAAAATTTTCTTCAAATTTCTCCAAACTCGGATATATCATCGGGGGGTCCGAGGGGAGTCCAACGCAGAAGTTTGGTTGAAATCGGGGCGGTGGTTTTGGAGAAAATGACCAAAAACCAAACAGGCGAATTTCATGTTTTTTTTGTTTTTTTTGACCAAAAAAAAAAATTTCTTCAAATTTCTCCAAACTCGGATATATCATCGGGGGGTCCGAGGGGAGTCCAACGCAGAAGTTTGGTTGAAATCGGGGCGGTGGTTTTGGAGAAAATGACCAAAAACCAAACAGGCGAATTTCATGTTTTTTTTGTTTTTTTTGACCAAAAAAAAATTTTTCTTCAAATTTCTCCAAACTCGGATATATCATCGGGGGGTCCGAGGGGAGTCCAACGCAGAAGTTTGGTTGAAATTGGGGCGGTGGTTTTAGAGAAAATGACCAAAAACCAAACAGGCCATTTTAAAAAAGACGACAGGGGGGAGTGTTACGTTCTTTTTTTTTTGACCAAAAAAAAAAATTTTCTTCAAATTTCTCCAAACTCGGATATATCATCGGGGGGTCCGAGGGGAGTCCAACGCAGAAGTTTGGTTGAAATCGGGGCGGTGGTTTTAGAGAAAATGACCAAAAACCAAACAGGCCATTTTAAAAAAGACGACAGGGGGGAGTGTTACGTTTTTTTTTTTTTGACCAAAAAAAAAAATTTCTTCAAATTTCTCCAAACTCGGATATATCATCGGGGGGTCCGAGGGGAGTCCAACGCAGAAGTTTGGTTGAAATCGGGGCGGTGGTTTTGGAGAAAATGACCAAAAACCAAACAGGCCATTTTAAAAAAGACGACAGGGGGGAGTGTTACGTTTGTTTTTTTTTGACCAAAAAAAAAAAATTTCTTCAAATTTCTCCAAACTCGGATATATCATCGGGGGGTCCGAGGGGAGTCCAACGCAGAAGTTTGGTTGAAATCGGGGCGGTGGCTTTGGAGAAAATGACCAAAAACCAAACAGGCGAATTTCATGTTTTTTTTGTTTTTTTTGACCAAAAAAAAAAATTTCTTCAAATTTCTCCAAACTCGGATATATCATCGGGGGGTCCGAGGGGAGTCCAACGCAGAAGTTTGGTTGAAATCGGGGCGGTGGTTTTGGAGAAAATGACCAAAAACCAAACAGGCGAATTTCATGTTTTTTTTGTTTTTTTTGACCAAAAAAAAATTTTTCTTCAAATTTCTCCAAACTCGGATATATCATCGGGGGGTCCGAGGGGAGTCCAACGCAGAAGTTTGGTTGAAATTGGGGCGGTGGTTTTAGAGAAAATGACCAAAAACCAAACAGGCCATTTTAAAAAAGACGACAGGGGGGAGTGTTACGTTTTTTTTTTTTTGACCAAAAAAAAAAAATTTCTTCAAATTTCTCCAAACTCGGATATATCATCGGGGGGTCCGAGGGGAGTCCAACGCAGAAGTTTGGTTGAAATCGGGGCGGTGGCTTTGGAGAAAATTACCAAAAACCAAACAGGCGAATTTCATGTTTTTTTTGTTTTTTTTGACCAAAAAAAAATTTTTCTTCAAATTTCTCCAAACTCGGATATATCATCGGGGGGTCCGAGGGGAGTCCAACGCAGAAGTTTGGTTGAAATCGGGGCGGTGGTTTTGGAGAAAATGACCAAAAACCAAACAGGCGAATTTCATGTTTTTTTTGTTTTTTTTGACCAAAAAAAAAAAATTCTTCAAATTTCTCCAAACTCGGATATATCATCGGGGGGTCCGAGGGGAGTCCAACGCAGAAGTTTGGTTGAAATCGGGGCGGTGGTTTTGGAGAAAATGACCAAAAACCAAACAGGCGAATTTCATGTTTTTTTTGTTTTTTTTGACCAAAAAAAAATTTTTCTTCAAATTTCTCCAAACTCGGATATATCATCGGGGGGTCCGAGGGGAGTCCAACGCAGAAGTTTGGTTGAAATTGGTGCGGTGGTTTTAGAGAAAATGACCAAAAACCAAACAGGCCATTTTAAAAAAGACGACAGGGGGGAGTGTTACGTTCTTTTTTTTTTGACCAAAAAAAAAAATTTTCTTCAAATTTCTCCAAACTCGGATATATCATCGGGGGGTCCGAGGGGAGTCCAACGCAGAAGTTTGGTTGAAATCGGGGCGGTGGTTTTAGAGAAAATGACCAAAAACCAAACAGGCCATTTTAAAAAAGACGACAGGGGGGAGTGTTACGTTTTTTTTTTTTTTACCAAAAAAAAAAATTTCTTCAAATTTCTCCAAACTCGGATATATCATCGGGGGGTCCGAGGGGAGTCCAACGCAGAAGTTTGGTTGAAATCGGGGCGGTGGTTTTGGAGAAAATGACCAAAAACCAAACAGGCCATTTTAAAAAAGACGACAGGGGGGAGTGTCACGTTTGTTTTTTTTTGACCAAAAAAAAAAAATTTCTTCAAATTTCTCCAAACTCGGATATATCATCGGGGGGTCCGAGGGGAGTCCAACGCAGAAGTTTGGTTGAAATCGGGGCGGTGGCTTTGGAGAAAATTACCAAAAACCAAACAGGCGAATTTCATGTTTTTTTTGTTTTTTTTGACCAAAAAAAAAAATTTCTTCAAATTTCTCCAAACTCGGATATATCATCGGGGGGTCCGAGGGGAGTCCAACGCAGAAGTTTGGTTGAAATCGGGGCGGTGGTTTTGGAGAAAATGACCAAAAACCAAACAGGCGAATTTCATGTTTTTTTTGTTTTTTTTGACCAAAAAAAAATTTTTCTTCAAATTTCTCCAAACTCGGATATATCATCGGGGGGTCCGAGGGGAGTCCAACGCAGAAGTTTGGTTGAAATTGGGGCGGTGGTTTTAGAGAAAATGACCAAAAACCAAACAGGCCATTTTAAAAAAGACGACAGGGGGGAGTGTTACGTTTTTTTTTTTTTGACCAAAAAAAAAAAATTTCTTCAAATTTCTCCAAACTCGGATATATCATCGGGGGGTCCGAGGGGAGTCCAACGCAGAAGTTTGGTTGAAATCGGGGCGGTGGTTTTGGAGAAAATGACCAAAAACCAAACAGGCCATTTTAAAAAAGACGACAGGGGGGAGTGTTACGTTGTTTTTTTTTTGACCAAAAAAAAAAAAATTCTTCAAATTTCTCCAAACTCGGATATATCATCGGGGGGTCCGAGGGGAGTCCAACGCAGAAGTTTGGTTGAAATCGGGGCGGTGGTTTTGGAGAAAATGACCAAAAACCAAACAGGCCATTTTAAAAAAGACGACAGGGGGGAGTGTTACGTTTTTTTTTTTTTGACCAAAAAAAAAAAATTTCTTCAAATTTCTCCAAACTCGGATATATCATCGGGGGGTCCGAGGGGAGTCCAACGCAGAAGTTTGGTTGAAATCGGGGCGGTGGTTTTGGAGAAAATGACCAAAAACCAAACAGGCGAATTTCATGTTTTTTTTGTTTTTTTTGACCAAAAAAAAATTTTTCTTCAAATTTCTCCAAACTCGGATATATCATCGGGGGGTCCGAGGGGAGTCCAACGCAGAAGTTTGGTTGAAATTGGGGCGGTGGTTTTAGAGAAAATGACCAAAAACCAAACAGGCCATTTTAAAAAAGACGACAGGGGGGAGTGTTACGTTTTTTTTTTTTTGACCAAAAAAAAAAATTTTCTTCAAATTTCTCCAAACTCGGATATATCATCGGGGGGTCCGAGGGGAGTCCAACGCAGAAGTTTGGTTGAAATCGGGGCGGTGGTTTTAGAGAAAATGACCAAAAACCAAACAGGCCATTTTAAAAAAGACGACAGGGGGGAGTGTTACGTTTTTTTTTTTTTGACCAAAAAAAAAAATTTCTTCAAATTTCTCCAAACTCGGATATATCATCGGGGGGTCCGAGGGGAGTCCAACGCAGAAGTTTGGTTGAAATCGGGGCGGTGGTTTTGGAGAAAATGACCAAAAACCAAACAGGCCATTTTAAAAAAGACGACAGGGGGGAGTGTCACGTTTGTTTTTTTTTGACCAAAAAAAAAAAATTTCTTCAAATTTCTCCAAACTCGGATATATCATCGGGGGGTCCGAGGGGAGTCCAACGCAGAAGTTTGGTTGAAATCGGGGCGGTGGCTTTGGAGAAAATTACCAAAAACCAAACAGGCGAATTTCATGTTTTTTTTGTTTTTTTTGACCAAAAAAAAAATTTTCTTCAAATTTCTCCAAACTCGGATATATCATCGGGGGGTCCGAGGGGAGTCCAACGCAGAAGTTTGGTTGAAATCGGGGCGGTGGTTTTGGAGAAAATGACCAAAAACCAAACAGGCGAATTTCATGTTTTTTTTGTTTTTTTTGACCAAAAAAAAAAATTTCTTCAAATTTCTCCAAACTCGGATATATCATCGGGGGGTCCGAGGGGAGTCCAACGCAGAAGTTTGGTTGAAATCGGGGCGGTGGTTTTGGAGAAAATGACCAAAAACCAAACAGGCGAATTTCATGTTTTTTTTGTTTTTTTTGACCAAAAAAAAATTTTTCTTCAAATTTCTCCAAACTCGGATATATCATCGGGGGGTCCGAGGGGAGTCCAACGCAGAAGTTTGGTTGAAATTGGGGCGGTGGTTTTAGAGAAAATGACCAAAAACCAAACAGGCCATTTTAAAAAAGACGACAGGGGGGAGTGTTACGTTTTTTTTTTTTTGACCAAAAAAAAAAAATTTCTTCAAATTTCTCCAAACTCGGATATATCATCGGGGGGTCCGAGGGGAGTCCAACGCAGAAGTTTGGTTGAAATCGGGGCGGTGGTTTTGGAGAAAATGACCAAAAACCAAACAGGCCATTTTAAAAAAGACGACAGGGGGGAGTGTTACGTTGTTTTTTTTTTGACCAAAAAAAAAAAAATTCTTCAAATTTCTCCAAACTCGGATATATCATCGGGGGGTCCGAGGGGAGTCCAACGCAGAAGTTTGGTTGAAATCGGGGCGGTGGTTTTGGAGAAAATGACCAAAAACCAAACAGGCCATTTTAAAAAAGACGACAGGGGGGAGTGTTACGTTTTTTTTTTTTTGACCAAAAAAAAAAAATTTCTTCAAATTTCTCCAAACTCGGATATATCATCGGGGGGTCCGAGGGGAGTCCAACGCAGAAGTTTGGTTGAAATCGGGGCGGTGGCTTTGGAGAAAATTACCAAAAACCAAACAGGCGAATTTCATGTTTTTTTTGTTTTTTTTGACCAAAAAAAAAATTTTCTTCAAATTTCTCCAAACTCGGATATATCATCGGGGGGTCCGAGGGGAGTCCAACGCAGAAGTTTGGTTGAAATCGGGGCGGTGGTTTTAGAGAAAATGACCAAAAACCAAACAGGCCATTTTAAAAAAGACGACAGGGGGGAGTGTTACGTTTTTTTTTCTTTTGACCAAAAAAAAAAAATTTCTTCAAATTTCTCCAAACTCGGATATATCATCGGGGGTTCCGAGGGGAGTCCAACGCATAAGTTTGGTTGAAATCGGGGCGGTGGTTTTGGAGAAAATGACCAAAAACCAAACAGGCCAATTTCATGTTTTTTTTTGTTTTTTTTTACCAAAAAAAAAAATTTCTTCAAATTTCTCCAAACTCGGATATATCATCGGGGGGTCCGAGCGGAGTCCAACGCAGAAGTTTGGTTGAAATCGGGCCGGTGGTTTTGGAGAAAATGACCAAAAACCAAACAGGCGAATTTTATGGATGTAATTTCTACATGATGAGCCATATAATTATTTCTTCAAATTTCTCCAAACTCGGATATATCATCGGGGGGTCCGAGGGGAGTCCAACGCAGAAGTTTGGTTGAAATCGGGCCGGTGGTTTTGGAGAAAATGACCAAAAAACCAAACAGGCGAATTTAAAAAGACGACTGGCGTGCGGCTTATGTTTTTTTTTTTTTTACCAAAAATTCAAATTTATTCAAATTTCTCCAAACTCGGATATATCATCTGGGGGTCCGAGGGGAGTCCAATGCAGAAGGTTTGGTTCAAATCGGGCCGGTGGTTTTGGAGAAAATGACCAAAAACCAAACAGGCGATTTTTTTTTTGACCAAAAATTAAAATTTCTTCAAATTTCTCCAAACTCGACTTCCGGGTTGATGGCGTGCTGAGCGGACGCGTGGAGGGGAGCTCCCGAGTAAAGTTTGTTTTAGCTTAATAATTACGCCTAAAAAGTGTCCATAGCTTTACGCCAACAACCTTATCAGGTTAGATTTACATTCGAGATGTCGGAAGGAAACAAAAAAGAGAGGCCGACTACGAGAAGTACCGATGCGGCGGCGGCGGCGGCGGAGCAGCAGCAGCAGCTAACATTAGCCACGTTGGTTACTGAGCTCGAGAAAGCTCGGAGCAACATCACGGAAGCAATAACAACAGCGCTCTTGCCGATCCAGACAGCACTGGAAGCCGTAAAACACCAGGTCGAATCGTTTGAGGCTCGTTTTACCGAGGCGGAGGGCGCACTTTCAGACCACAGTGACCGGATCACCACGCTGGAAACATCCATAGAGGAACTGCAATCCACCGTGCAGGACCTCGCTAAGGAAAATGAAGGACTGAAAGATACATTGGACGGATATGAAAACAGGCAGAGGCGCATGAACCTGAGAGTCCTCGGTGTCGCCGAGGACAGCGAGCGGGGACAGTGTCCCCTGAAATTTATGTCCGAGCTTCTGGTCAAAGTGCTGAACGACGAAAGCTTTACAAAACCGCCGGAGTTGGAGAGATGTCACAGAGCCCTGATGGCCAAGCCGAGTCCCGACGCACATCCCCGGCCGTTCATCCTATGCTTTCATCGCTACCAGGAGAGGGAACGAGTGCTCCAGCTGGCGATAAAGAAACGTCAACTCTCCTACGGGGGTAAGAAAATCCTCATTTTTCCGGACTTTAGTGCCCGGCTGGTAGCCAAGCGCAGCGCCTATAAGAAGGTGAAAGCACAGCTGTACGAGAAGGATATCAAGTTCAGCCTGCGATACCCTGCAACGCTCGTGGTGTACTTCAATGGGTCCCGTCACTCGTTCAGCACCGCTCGGGCTGCGGAGGCATTTTTTCACCAACACCTCGGCCCAAATGTTGGAGCCCGATCTAGCTCTGACCGTTGAAGGTATGGACTGATTTTTCATCCACAGGGAGTCGATCTTGGATAGACTTTCACTCGTTTATCTGTCATCAGCAGCCTCTTCTCGTTACCATAATGAACGATTACCATGGCAACTGAACACCGTAAGAGCCTTACTCTTTGATCTGACCTCTCTACAGTATGGCACTGTAAATGCACAGGATCATTTAGGTTTTGTACAACATTGGCAGCTCTTAGTTTATTATACTTTATTTAATTATGTTTTTATTTGTTATTGCCAGATTCTTATTCACATGGACAATACAATGAAGTGCCTTATTCAAGAACTGATTTAAAAGAAACTCATTTAGTGTGGGAGACTTTCTGCCAATGTGTTTTTACTTTATTTGTGTGTTACTTTATTCCTCATTTTGGAAAGGCACTCAGTACACAGTATTACTCTGGTTTAATATGTTATTGGCCACTCAGTTTTTCATTTTGGTATATTTTACCCTGTGGCTCATTGGATATTTTTGTTGAATTGCTATATTTTCTTTCCTCTTTATGATGACCACAATTCATAAGAACTTCAGACAGTCAGTGGTTGTCCTCTGGTCAGCAGTCATTACTGCTAACCCTTTGACTAAATAACTGAGATGGGAGGTGACGGGGACAAAATCTATTTGAGATATAGGATATATTAAAAAAAAAAAAAAAAAAAAAAACCTTAAAATCCTATTTCCAATGCCGTTATATTCTGTGATTATTTCACTATTTTATTTTTGTCCCTTTCCTTTTCATTCAGTGTATATTGATATTGATTTCGGCGTTTTATGTTAAGAATTTAAACTTGGGAGCTCTACTAGGTAAGGTAGTTAGCTCAATGAGGGTTACAAGGAAGTTATGTGTATATCACAGAAGGGAGGGTGGGTGGGGGACACACACAGAGAGGTTATACTATCGCACATCAGGATTACATTTCATTTTGATCAGGAGTCACCTGGATGGCTAACTACACTATACTATCCCTCAATGTTAGGGGATTAAATTCACCATTTAAGCGCTCAAAAGTTCTAGAATTATTGAAAAGGAAAAATGTTGATGTGGCTCTCCTATCTATGACTCATCTAGAACCGTCTGATGTCCGTCGTATGCAGAACAAACACTACAGAGTAGTAGCGTCCTCGGGGGATGGATCTAAGACCAAAGGGGTTATGATTCTCATGAAGCGTAAACTAAATCTGGCAATTGATAAAATTAGTTCTAATAATTCAGGGAGATTGGCTTATTGTGCGGTTTCCATCCAGGGGAAAAAAATAGCCTTTGCAAGTATTTATGCGCCCACAACCTTTGACCCATCTTATTTTCCTTGGTTAACTAAAGAGTTACTGTGTCTCTCTAATTACTCACTTATTGTAGGATCAGACATGAACACATTTTTTGATTGTAATCTAGATAGATCTAATCCATCCATTACGCATTCACAAGCCTTATCCTCCAACGCTTTAAAGAATTTTGCAAAGGACATTAATTTGGTGGATATCTGGAGGATGCAGAATCCCACGGCTAGGGATTACACATACTTTTCTCCATATCATAAAATGTTCTCAAGAATAGACTATATCCTAGCCGCACCAAACCTGATCCCAGCTGTAGATGATGTTGTATTCCTACCTCGTATTATCTCTGATCATAATGCAATAATAACCTCATTTAATCTGGTTTTCCTACAAGGTACCCCTTCAAGGTGGAGGTTCAATACTATCCTTCTTAAAAATGAAAAATATCTCTCACAAGTTAAAACCAAATTGGTAGAATTTATTAATATTAATAAGGATTCAGTCTCGGATAACGCAATTGTATGGTCAGCAATTAAGGGCTTTCTGCGCCACAATGCAATTGGTTTCTCATCTTATCTTAAAAAGGGCAGATTGCAAAAGATTTCCCAATTAGAACAGGCTTGCAGTAATTTAGAGAGAGAACTTAAGGACAACTATAGGGATGAAGTGGAAACAAAGCTTAAGTCAGTGAGAGCAGAGCTGGACGATATACTTAGGCAGCGGGTTGAATTTATGATGCACATCACCAAACATAGATATTATACTGATAGCAGTAAACCAAGTCGTCTACTTGCTCTAACATTGAAACGACAAGAAAACCAATTCAACATCCCATCTATTAACTGCCCGGTGAAGGGACGGGTCACCAAAACAGCCGACATTAACGATACGTTTAAGTCATTTTTCGAGAATCTATACTCCTCAGAGGACAGACTTTCAACTGAACTATTTGATTCATTTTTTGACAAGTTGAACTTATCAACACTATCTGACAATGAATCTAAGGAACTGGATGCCCCAATAACTTTGGATGAACTACACACAGCAGTTAAATTAACCAATAGAGGGCGCTCCCCAGGAATAGATGGGATCCCTGCTGAGCTATATTTAGAACTATGGAATATTATAGGTCCGATTTGGTTAGACACTATTAACTCTGCTATAAGAAAGGGCTATTTCCACAAAGATCTTAACACAGCACTTATCTCAGTGCTTCATAAACCCGGCAAGGATCCCCAGAACTGTGCAAGTTACCGCCCTATATCGCTAATTAACGCAGATATCAAAATTTACTCCAAAGTTATTGCTATGCGTCTGGACAAAGTCACAGGGAAGTTAATCAATCCGGATCAGACCGGTTTTCTTAAAGGACGGTTAGCATCAGATAATGTCCGCCGACTTTTACATGTCATCGCTGATGCCAAAAAGACAGGCTTGCCAGGTGGGCTTCTATTTCTTGATGCGGAAAAAGCGTTTGATCGCTTGGAATGGGGATATCTGTGGAAAGTCTTAGAAAAATTTAAATTTGGTCCAAATTTTATTAAAATGATACAAGTTTTATATTCTAATCCTTCTGCAAGGGTTGTCACAGCTGGGCAGCTTTCTGATCTTTTTAGTATAGGTCGCGGTTCTAGACAGGGCTGCCCAGCATCTCCTGCCATTTTTAATTTGTCACTTGAACCATTAGCCCAATACATACGACAAAGCAGATTAGTTGCTCCAATTCAAATTGGCTCCACATCACACTCCATTTCAATGTATGCGGACGACACACTTGTTTACCTTTCCAACTTACAACAGTCTCTCCCAAGTGTGCTGAAAATTATAGAACACTTCGGTACACTTTCTGGTTATAAGATTAACTACTCTAAATCGACCCTACTATTGTTGAACACAGATTTGAAGAAATTAAAAATTCAATCCTGCATACCGGTGGCGCAGAAAGCAACATATTTAGGTATAGAAATTAGTCCCTGTATCCAGGCAATAGCGAAAAATAATTACTCTTCCATTTTAAAAAAAATTGAGGATGACCTTGAGAGATGGGCAGCGCTCCCTTCATCAATGCCTGCCCGTATAGCTACAATTAAAATGAATGTGCTCCCACGCATAAACTTTATAAGTTCTATGCTCCCTTTACCAACCCCAGCGGGGTTTTGGAAGAAACTTGACTCAAAGTTTAAAAAGTTCATTTGGAATGGGAAAAAACCTCGCGTTAAATGGGCTACATTACAACGAGATAAACCCCAGGGTGGATGGGCATGCCCTAACTTCAAGTTGTATCATTGGGCGTTCGTGCTGCGCTCCTTGAAACACTGGTTTGATGCAGAGGTAACTTCCCCCTGGAAGACACTAGAACAGGAGCTGGTTCATCCTCTAAGACTGCGGGATGTTGCTTTCTCTGGACTCAAACACAATAAATGTTACTCTCAATTTGGCCCGATTATATCATATGTAATACAAACTATGGCGAATGTGGAGAAATATATGGGTTTTAAATCAAAATGGCATAAACACTCCCCTATTTGGCGTAACGCCAATTTATTGACGGGTAGCGAACCATTCACCTCACAATTATGGGCTCAACGTGGCATTTGGACATTGGGGGATATCTCGGGCCAAAATGCAATTCTGGATTTTCCCGATCTAATGTCCCATTTCGGTATCTCAAGAAACTCACAGTTCCTCTATTTTAGAATAAGGTCAGCGCTTAAGTCGCTCAAGGTTCCTTGGGGGGTTGATTTGGGGATTCACCCTTTAATATCACTGATGGAGAAAGTTCCCCATAAGAAAACAGTCTCTTATATTTATAATAATCTCCTATCATACATTCCTGCAGAATCCCCCGAACGTAGATCTTGGGAGGCGGATATACATCTAGGAACAGGGACCATTGATTGGGATACTGTGTGGGAAAATGTCTTTCGGTCATCTAAAAACCCAAATCACCAATTAATCCATTACAAAATTTGTCACAGGACTTACTTGACACCACGTAAAAGACATCTAATGGGCTTAGCTCCCAATCCTGACTGTACATTCTGTAATCAGGGCGTTATGGGCACATTGATGCACATCCTGTGGGAGTGTCCAGATGTACAAAGGTTCTGGGTTAAAGTTGTGGATAAAGTGTCTGATCTGATAGGGAGGAAACTTCCACTAGAACCGGCACTTCTTCTCTTAAATGATGACTCCAGGTTCAAGATTGCTGAGGTAGAGCGTAAACTCTGGTTGGCTAGCATGACTGCAGCAAAAAAAATTATAGTTTTAAGGTGGCTTTCGCCACATCAATTATCCATAAAACACTGGCTACAAGCTCTCCTCGAGGTGATCTACCTGGAGTGGTCATCAGCTCGTATTAATAATTCCAAACCACAAACGTTGCAGATGTGGAAAAAAGCTGCAGAGGATGTTAAAACATTATTGTCATGACCTTTGAGGTTCATCTGTGTTACACTGTATGTTTGTAATCCTGTACATCACACTGTCCTATTTGATTATTTTGATTCTGATTTTGTAAAAATGTATGACTGTGTGTCCCATGGGGAGGGGGAGGAGGCGAGGAAGGGGGAAGGGTTGTGGGAGTGTTCGGTATGTTCAGTGGGGAAGGGGAGGAGGGGAAGAAGGGGGGAATGATGGGGGTTCTGTGTTTTCTGGGGGGAGGGATGGGTAGTGGTGTTGTGTGTATTCAATGTATGTGTTTTGTTCCTGTGTTATTAATGTTTAAAATCAATAAAAAAGTTGATTACAAAAAAAAAAATTTCTCCAAACTCGTGTAACTGGGGTGTAAATCCCTCACTCACGGGGTATCACTGCATCAAGAAGCTTATGCCTCTTGTCAGGCCATCATTGTAAATAAGAACATGTTCTTAATTGATTTCGCCTGGTTAAATAAAGGTTAAATAAATAAATAAAAAACTCTCGCGGTATTACGTCCAAATCTCGCGGGATGGTCACCTGGTTCTCCTGGGCCAATCACCGTTGAAGTTAGCGGTGACGTCACTGGGTCACGTGGGTCGGCGCAACCAACCGAGGTTTAGTATTGAGCCGCTGCAGACGAGCTACAGGTTGGTTCAAACTATTTTTCGCCTGTTTATTTTTAATCATGAACAACGCTTAAATAATATGTGTCGACTTGTAGGAGCCCCTTACCGTGTCGCAACTGCCGTGCCGAGACCGTGACGGCCGAACGTATGTGTAGTACGCAGCGGACGACCGGTGAGTCAAATTGTTTGTAGCTGCTAGCATTAGCATTAGCCGCGGCCGCCATTCACTTTAATGAAGGTGGCTAGCGCTGTTTAGCAAACAGGCCTGGGTCTTTGTAATGAGAAGCCAAGGGTTCTTTTGAGAATGAATGTAAAGTGTATTGCTGTAATGGGTTTAAAGAGTATTATACAACAGTTAGTTCCGACCGGTCCCAACCGAGCAATTTGATTGGACAAGCGACGTTCTATGAGTGCTGATATACAGTATAACTATGTCTATGGTATAACAGCACTGGGACTTTTTTACAGTCATTATCACTCCGCTGTTCAGCTGGACAGTCAGAGCCAGGCTCCCCATACAGGAGTTACCCCATCTCTCTGCTGCTGCTGCTGCTGCTGCTGCTGCTGCTGCTGCTGCTACAGTTATAAACGGACCTGAACATTAAAACCTGGACCTGACCTGGTCCGTCTAATTGGCGATAAATCTCTACTAAACCCGGCTGGGGAAAAAATCGCCGCGGGGCAACTACGTTTTGACGGCGATGTGTTTTGATATTAGCGTTAGCTGTTGTTAGCCACGTAGCTCAGCTACTTAGCTTCAACTGTGTTTATATTGATTACATAGCAGATAAACAAATGTAATACGGTATCGATAACGTCTCTGTATGTCTTCACGCTGGTCCTGTTGCTGCGGTGCTGATCAGACACGGGCTCAGAACCAGAACCAGCACTGGAAGCAGCTCGGTGGAGAAGCTTGTAGCTCGTAGCAAGCTAGTATGAACTGTTTATGTGTTGCTTGGCAACAGCCTTGTCTCCCTTCCAGTTGCGGAACTATTTCTGTTGGCGGAGCCAAAGAAATGATTGAATAAACAAACAAATCATAATCTTTTGTAGTTTATTACTGCTCTAAAATGCGCTCGTAGCACTGTTGTATAAAAGCAATGTCACACTCGAGGTCGTGCTGTTGTACTGTATATCAGCACGCAGCATTGCTTAATTGATGATGTATCATGTCTGTTAGTATTATCATGACTTTGAGAATATTAACTATAGTGCAATTAGTACTTGGTTGAATTATGTGGATTAATGTATTGATAAACCATGGTGAATGTTATAAGGAACTTGGTCCTGTTCTCTTGACCAGGGTCTTATAGATGGCGAGCTAAAGGAGCCACGGACTGACAGATTGTCGAATGAGTCGCATCCCTCCTGCCAGGCTGGTAGGGGGCTCTTTGTAGCCCAGTAAATTTTTTTTTCTCATTGCTGACTCTGACTTTGATATCTGTTATGAATCTGATTCTGAATCTTGATTACCTGAATGTGCATATGCAAATGATTGAAAGAAAGTTAAAGCAGATATCAGCTTCACGGCCGTTTCGGCTAATGCTGCGTTCAAGGCAGGCTTTTGAAACCGTAAGTTACAGCTTCAAGTCACAACTACGACTTGGTAGCGTTCCAGGTAACCCGTAGCTCGTGTTTTTACCATCCTGTTGTCTGTGAAAGTTCCCTATAACGGCCACTCGTAACTTCCGACCCGTGAACTCGTACCAGATCGAACTGGTATGACTTCACAGGAAGGAAAAACACAAAGTACGAGTTTCTTTGAACGCACCATGAGTTAGCAGCCCCCGCCCTTGTCAGGCATCAATTGGTCCTCGTGCTACGTCACCACATTCACGCGCATCCCTTGGCTGCACACACAGCCCTTCATGCCGTTCTCTCTCCTCATTGGATAACACTTGTATCCCACAAGGAAAATTTTCTCCTCGGGTTACAGCAGAGCAGAGTGACGGAGAGACTCGTGTTTAGGCTGAAATACTTCATGTAAGTGATTGCTGACGGAAAATAGGACTATTTAGGACTTATATTAACAAAAACATTCCACTGATATCTGCTTTAACTTACCGTAATTCATTAACTGTCTGCCTTTAGCAGATTTGTCGGTTCACTGTATATAATAGCACTTTTATTGTTGTGGGGTTTTTCATTGCACTATTTTGCTACGAAAAAATACATGGTGTGACGACCCCGCCCCCTAGGTTGGGGGCTGGTCTTTGGCGGGCTGCTGGTTGGTCTGCTTTGTGTCCAGGTTCAGCGGAGATGGGACTGCCATCAGGATGAATGCGCTACACCTGGGCCCGGTGGAGCGTATTTGACCCGACCCGACGCTGGAATCACTGGCACACTCCTCTCCACGCCGTCCCAGAGGACGCCACGGCGCGGCTGGCTCTCTTGTTTTCTCTTTTGTTCCGCACCCACACGCACATATGCACCCACACACGCCTACACTGATACTGATCTTTTTCCTTATTATTGCTTATGTTAAAATAAATATATCACTTGCGTTGGAACCTCGTCTCCTCTCCCATCCTTTGTTACCGTCTCAGAGCCGGACCGTAACATGTGGGGGCTCGTCCATCTTCGTTGACCCAGGTATTTTTTTTGGAGCGCAGGTGTGTGCAGATTTTCATGGGTTTTGTGAATGAAGTCCGTAGCGGTTGTAGTGTTTTTTTCTGTGTAATTTATTAACCTTGTTTCACTTTTAGCACTCCCCTCTCCCTTCCCCCTCAGGCTGCACTTGAAAATAAGAATTTTGTTCTTAATTTGCTTGCCTGGTTAAATAAAGGTTAAAAAAAAAAAAGTGTGACGTCAGCACACAGCTGTTGCTGGTTACAGTGTTTGTTGAGTGAACGCTCAGCTGATCGCGGGAGTCGCGTTGATGAGGGGAAGTGATTCTGTCTGTGAAGCCGCTGCTGGTTGCGACAAGGTAATTGTGGGCCTGTTGGTCGGTTTTTCTCTTTTTCTTTGTGGCAGTGGACCTGACGGCCAGCCGCGGCCGCTCTGCTCTGAGCCAAGGAGAAAACATTTCTCGTATCCTACAGTTTTTATCCAATGAGGAGAGAGAACGGCATGCAGGGCTGTGTGTGCAGCCAAGGGACGCCGTGAATGTGGTGACGTAGGGACGAGGACTGTTATGGTGCGTTCAAGGCAACTCGTAACTCCTGTTTTTCCGACCTGTGAAGTTGTACCAGTTTGATCTGGTACGAGTTCACGGGTCAGAAGTTACGAGTGGCCGTTATAGTGCACTTTCACAGGTAAAACAGGTCGGAGAAACACGAGTGGGTTGCCTGGAACGCTACAAAGTCGTAAGTTGTGACTTGAAGCTGTAATTTACGATTTCAAAAGCCTGCCTGGAACGCAGCATTAGCGAAAACGACCGGATCGCTTACTTCTGCTTTAAGCAGCGGGCGCAGTGAAAGTGAGTGTGGATGAGAAATGGCGAGTGCGGAAGTGTTTTTGAAGGAGCATTCAGAGGAGGTGTTGGAGGACTTGTCACGTGAACAATTGATCCGTGTTGCGGAACATTTGGACTTGGATGTTGGTGATAAGAGAATGAGGGAAAATATGAAGAACATTCTCAAAGCTAATTTGTTTGACGAGGGGTGTTTCAAAGCACCGGCTGCTGGTCCTGTGGGGAGCAGTGTTGTGTCTGACCGTGATGATGTGACTTTGACGTTTGTTGCTGTTGCTGTGTCTGCAGATGGAGAAACTGAAGCGTGAGACTGAACTGAAAAGGCTGGAGCTAGACGAACAGAGGCTGAGGTTGCATGCTAGAGGTGCCCGTGACCTCGTTGGTGGTTCCAGTTTGTCATTTGATGTTGGTGGTAGCCTGCGTCTGGTCCCTCAGTTCAGTGAACGGGACCCTGATCTTTTTTTCTCTTTATTCGAGCGTGTAGCTGAGAACAGGGGCTGGTCTGACTCTGAACGTACTCTTTTGCTGCAATGTGTGTTAACAGGTAAGGCACAGGAAGCCTATTCAGCGCTGTCAGTGGCGGAAAGTAGGGTCTACCTGTCTGTTAAAGCTGCAGTGTTGAAGATTTATGAATTGGTTCCTGAAGCTTACCGCCAGAAATTTAGATCCTGGGAGAAGTCGGGCAAGCAGAGCCATGTTGAATTTGCCAGGGATCTGGTCACGTTTTTTGGTCGGTGGTGCGTGGCTTCAGAGGTGGACACTTTTGGCGCTTTATGTGATATGATGGTCTTGGAAAAATTTAAAGATTCTGTTCCCGGCCATATTGCAGTGTACATCAGCGAGCACAAAGTGAAGACGGCCGCCGAGGCCGCTGTATTGGCTGACGAGTACGTGTTGACGCACAGGGGCGACTTCAGAGCTCCTGAGTCTGGAGGCCCCAGCCAGTGGGAAGAGAAACGGCCTCCACGCCATGGTAAGTCTGAGTACACTACAAGAGGACGGTTTCATTCTGATATTTCAAAAGTTTGTAACTTTTGTAAAGGAAGGGGACATTGGAAATCTGAATGCCCAGAAGCTAATGCTCGCCGGGGAAATGGCGGGGGCCAGTCAAGTTCAGGTGTTTGTGCTGTGTCTGTGGTTCCTGTCTCTGTGTCTTCTCAGCAGCTCAAGTGTGGGAGAGGACCTGACTTTTCAGCATTCATGTCTGAAGGCCGTGTGTCGCTGGTGGGAGGTACCAGTGTGCCGGTAAAAATCTTGAGAGACACAGCTGCACATGACTCATACATTTTGAGCTCTGTGTTGCCTTTTTCTAGGGACTCTGACACTGGGGATTTTGTACCGATGCAGGGTATGGGATTAAAGATTGAACCTGTTCCATTGCATTCTCTCTGTATTGACTGTGGTTTGGTGCAGGGAGAGGTGGCCATGGGAGTTCGCCCTGAGCTGCCCATCAGAGGAGTGGATGTCATCCTGGGAAATAGTCTCGCTGGCGGCCGAGTGTGGGCTGACAGTCCACCACCCCCGATTGTGTCATCTGCACCCATTATTGTACCTGGTAACTTGGATGAGAATGCTCAGTGTTTCCCTGAAGTGGTTACAGCTTGTGCTGTGACACGGGCCATGAGTCGTGCACAGCAGGAGCCTGAGCAAGGAGAAGTGAATGAGATTGATGTTGTAAATGTCCCTGATCTGTTGTCTGTTTCTCGCAGTGTCCTAGAAGCAGAGCAGAAAGCTGATTCTTCTTTAAGCCAGATGTTTGATGCTGTTCTCTCCAAGGAGGCTGAGAGGAGCGCTGCTGGTGGCTATCTGCTGCTGGAGGGTCTCCTGGTGAGGAAATGGTCACCACATGGTGTAAGCTTTGTTGAAAAACCAGTTTTTCAGGTTGTGGTTCCTGAGAAATTTCGTGGTGAGGTTCTGAAAGCTGCACATGATCAGTTGGGACACCTTGGCGTTGGGTTTAAAGAGTATTGATGATGTATCATGTCTGTTAGTAATAATAATGAATCATGTTGCTAAATGTTGTAACTGCTGGTTATGATGTTGATTGATACAGATGCTATTTATTTTTCTATTTATATTTCTATTTGCTAAATCATGACTTTGAGAATATTAACTATAGTGCAATTAGTACTTGGTTGAATTATGTGGATTAATGTATTGATAAACCATGGTGAATGTTATAAGGAACTTGGTCCTGTTCTCTTGACCAGGGTCTTATATATGGCGAGCTAAAGGAGCCACGGACTGACAGATTGTCGAATGAGTCGCATCCCTCCTGCCAGGCTGGTAGGGGGCTCTTTGTAGCCCAGTAAAAGACTCTCACCCACTCGCTCAGCCCCTGCCCACCACACGCGCACACATCCTCCCCTACACACTTTCCCATTCATTTCCCCTGGACTCAATTCCCCAACCCAGACGTGGGTTTACATGAACTGTGGGGGGGCAGCTGGGATCCTCTTTTTGTGTTCATAATGTACCAAGCATTTGGTTTTTTTTCTTATTGCTGACTCTGACTTTGATATCTGTTATGAATCTGATTCTGAATCTTGATTACCTGAATGTGCATATGCAAATGATTGAAAGAAAGTTAACTTACCGTAATTCATTAACTGTCTGCCTTTGGCAGATTTGTCGGTTCACTGTATATAATAGCACTTTTATTGTTGTGGGGTTTTTCATTGCACTATTTTGCTATGAAAAAATACATGGTATCATGAACCAGCAAACTCAGTCTGTCAGCTCCCTCCTTTGGTCGTACCTTAGCCTTCTGATCACTAGCCTATTGTTGTATTTTACTGTTACACATTAGCTTCAGTGTTAAATTTGTGTGACATAGGTGCTACACTCGGATATATCATCGGGGGGTCCGAGGGGAGTCCAATGCAGAAGTTTGGTTGAAATCGGGCCGGTTGTTATGGAGAAAATGACCAAAAACCAAACAGGCGATTTTAAAAAGACGACAGGCGGGCGGCTTATGTTTTTTTTTTTTTTTTTACCAAAGATAAAAATTTCTTCATATTTCTCCAAACTCGGATATATCATCGGGGGGTCCGAGGGGAGTCCAACGCAGAAGTTTGGTTGAAATCGGGCCGGTGGTTTTGGAGAAAATGACTAAAAACCAAACAGGCGATTTTTATATATATATTTATATAAAATTTATTTACGTCACAGCGCCCCGACACCCCCAACGTTCGGAAGTTGCTGCGTTACTATGGAAACGGTCACCGCTTTGACCGTTATATTATTCCGCTTTGAATTTTATATTACAAGTTCACATTTTGAGTTTGAGTGGATCGGCTACGAAGAAAGGAGTTGGTTAAGTTTAGTAAAAAGATCAGGGGTCTCATTTATAACCGTTGCGTACGCACAAAACGGGGCTGAAAGTGGCGTACGTGACTTTTTACGCCAAGGTTGTGATCTATAAAAAACAAACTTGACGGGAGAATCTGCGCAGCTCTAAGCAAACTCTGACCCATGCGTACGCATGGTTTGGAGGAAAAGGGGAATTGGCGACACAGACGGTGTGGTGGTGAACTGAAGTCAGACTCAGGAAATGATGATTGAGAAGAACGATTATGTTTTTATTATCGGCCGTCACACATTTAATTTCAACCCGTATGCGTTAGATCCATGTTGCCACGGTGATTTAATTCAACAGCGCCCTTATTTTGCATCAGACTGGTGTTTCAGAAACATCTTCTTAGAATCTAACTTAAAATTCAAAATCAAAATTCCTTCTCTATATTTAATCACCACCGTCTCTCCGTCATATTGTCCACTCCCAGAGCGCAGGAGGAGGAGAGGACGCCGCGGCTGCATGGGATAAATACATGGTGTAAATAACTATATGTTCCTATGATACTGTAAACATATGATCGAGAGTCAATTCAATCTCAAACCCTGGAGAAAAAAAATCCAGTAATCGTTCCCATAATTGTTACATTCTGTTTTCTTGTTATCAAGAGAAGTGTCATGTTTGATCATTCCTCAGAATGTAACTGATTCCGCTAATTATTCAAAGTTTTATCGATCAGTCTAATTACTGTAAATGTATGAATACAGCGGTGATCCCCGTGCGTAATTCTGCACCATGGCACCGCTGGAGGAGAAAGGAGGGAGAGGGAGACCATGATGAATGGTTAATAACTCTTTCAGATTAAAACTGTTGTCATTGTTGTAACTATGTGCCGAACCGGGTCCAGCATGTGAGAGGCAGCGCAACAAAACAACACCGCGTGCGCTCTGAGCCGCTGACGCCGTTAACAGCTGCAGCAACACGTCACGTCGCCACTTTCACACCTGCAGCTAATTCACAACAGCGACAGAACAACAGCACGTCAGGCTCATTGACATGCAGATCGCATTCATGTGGTGGTTTGCATTGACCATCTACGGTTAAAACAGGGCGTGAACAGGGCGGAACGTGAAGCGGATTCAGCTGCGCACAATTGTAGGAACTCTGTGATTTATAAAGGGAAGTTTGCTTGCAAGTGTGCGTACGCAGGGTTTTATAAGTCTGAATATTTACTGGCGCACGCAAAACCTGGCTTTTGGGCGTACGTACACTTTTAGTAACAATCCCACGCACAGTTTTATAAATGAGACCCCAGGTAGAGTGTAGACAGGCCAGATCAGTTTAAGTGAGAAGTGTGCCATATTAGGTTTAGGCAATGAATAAAGGAGCTGATTAAACAACAGAAAAAGAATTTCAGCAGTCGATTTCCAGCAGAGGAGGAGAACTATGGATATTTACCTTATGTTTCATATTTACCGTCATTTAACAGCATAATAAATGACTTGTAGCTTGTTACAGGGACAGTGGAGGCTCTCTGCCTTCCACACCGCTGCTGAAAACCAAACCTGCGCTCAGAGCCTCCCCTGTCACTGCTTGTCTCTGTGGAAAAAAAAAAAAAGGAGCTCGGTGGAAGTCCGCGACAGTAAACGTGTTTATGACAGATAAGACTACACAAATATACCCATCCTAACATGTATATGATAATATAATATTATTTTTGAAAAAATATAGCTTTTAATAAATATTCTACATTATTCAAGCTTTAATTTTAGTAAAAAGACCAGTAGAGTGTAGAAGGAAGTCCAATGTCCAGAAAGTAGTTAGGAGCACGTTTGAGGTCATTTGTAGTCGATAAATCTGACGGCAGTAACTTCAGACGAGATTAAAAATTATCAGCAGGTAACGGCAGTCTCCACTTGGTAGGAAGCGCAGTGATGTAAATCGAACGGGTCCTAGAGCTGCGGTCCTAGAGCTGCGGTCCTAGACCTGCGGTCGGTCCTAGAGCTACGGATACTCCGGTACTGCAGCTTCACCCTACTCGCTTTTTTACTTCTGCCCTTATTTTAGCTTCAAACACGGTATAAAAGGTGTTTGTGTGAAAATTATATTACTGAACAAAACATCTAAGTATCATAAACTTGTGTTTAATTGCCGATCTTTTTTTTTTTTTTTTTTTTTTTCAAAGGAGGTTAATTCGAAAGCAACTGGACTTAGTTATTTGTCTAAGTTGTCTAAGTCCAGTTGCTTTCGAATTAACCTCCTTTGAAATACTATGACCTGGGCAAATGAGAATATGCACCGGCTTATTGCAGATCTTATTTTCTGACATGATCCAAAATGCAATGCAAAAATCCCAAGGGGAACCAGCGTGATGCTAAAGTTCCAGGTTTTGACGTCAGCCCTGGCACACTCTATTTTCATGCTGCTTAATAATAAAATGAAATTTTATTACTATTATTTGATTATTGCACCCTATCCTGTTGGCAAACCCAGTTAGTTCTGTGCATGCCCAGTTACAGGGGGGGGGCGGGGGTTGCTCTTCAGGGCATGTCTGTGTCCCCCCCCCCCCAGTTAACTTTTGATTCTTCATCGCACGCAGCCCAACGTCGGCCATCTCCCTGTGAGTCTTCAGCGCATGCAGCTCAACGTTGACCATCTCCCTGTAAGTCTTCAGTGCACGCAGCTCAACATCGGCCATCTCCTAGTGGGTCTAAACATCAATAATACTCTGACAAATCACACAGGCAGCCCCATGTTCTCCCCCAGCGACAGGTCAGGACAGTCTGAGGACAGACAGCTTGGAGGTTGAAGTTTAATGAAATGCACTGTCAGCTGCTGTAGTAGCGGAAACTCAGCTCCATCATGACGAGAGGTTTTTTTTTTTTTAATTTAGCTCTGGTAGCAACCCGGCTAAAATACGGGAGGACAAATTACTGGCACAGAGCCGTTGTGTTTATCAAAACACATAATCCATGACTATTTTTGTCTAGTTTTAGTAAATGAAAATTGTATTTTAGTCTTTCTTTAGTAATGCAATTCTATTTAACCAAGTCAATATAGTATAGACCAGTGGTTCCCAAACTTTTTTGTCTTGCGTACCCCCTGAGCCGTTTTGCCATACCACGAGTACCCCCTCCCTCATGACCACTTTTGGAGAATCATCAACACGTATAACGTAACACAACTGATTAAGAAACGAAAATCATTTCAATTTCTCTCTTCAATTTGTACAAAGACATTTTACACATATTCTCCTGCATTTTAGTTGTTTCTGGCTGTTGTGGCGTTTGACTGTGGTCAAATGTGTCTTCACAGAGTTGTAGGATTGTCACAATACTAAAATTTCAAACTCAATGCCAATACCCAGGAAAATATAGAATATGACATCACATTCAATACAGCAGCAGTGCCTCCCAGCTTATTATTGTTCCATTATTTTATTTTTATAATAATCAAAAGGACTTATAACAGATGTTTTTTTTAAATGAAAAGCTAACTAAGAGTTGTGCAATTCCAGCGTGTTGCTATTGTTTCATTACATTCATTACAGTCTATGATTACAATGCATCTCCTCTCCTCTGTCGGGCGGGGCTCCCTCCCCCCTCCCCCCTCCCTCACAACACACATACGTGCATGCAGACAGCGGAGAAAAAGAGAGGAGACAACAGAGGAGTGTTGCCGTTAATATCGCCGTTTTAAATTCACCCTACGTGCGTCTAGTTCTGTGTAACTCTGTTACTCACTCAGGTCCAAACGCTCTGGACGCTGCCTGCTCTGCTCTGCTCTGCCTGTCGAGTGCGCGCGTCGGGCGCTGTGGGGGCGCGCTGTTAATATCGATACTTTTAGAAATCAGTCATGTATCCAGATGCGCCGTTTTGCATCGATACTTTTGACAACTATACAAAGCTGTGCTACAGGTTGTTGTCTTCTGGGGGGAACTAGTTGTGGCGCACGTACCATTTCAGTAATGGGCTTCTGAAGTGACTCGGAATATCTACTTATCATCTTGGTGATAAATTAATTAATGTTTCTACGTACCCCTGCAATGTGCTCACGTACCCCTAGGGGTACGCGTACCACACTTTGGGAACCACTGGTATAGACAAAGCCAAACTTTTTAGTCAAACCCATTTCACAATTCAAACAAGGTTATCTTATTATAATCTTATAGACTCCAGAGTGGACTGGCAGCTCCGGCGGGAACTGCGGCGACGGCCTCTCAAGCGGGTTGGCGCCTACAACACACGGCTGAGAAGCTGGTTGCCTCCCTCCTCGGGCTACAAATCGGCGGTGGTTCAGCCCCTGGTCTAGCCCCAGTGAAACAACATCGACGGCCTCTACAGCAGGTGGGCGCCTACAGTGAACGGCTGAGCAGCAGGATGCCCCCATTCAGCAACAACAGTGTCCAACAACAAGCCACCACCGTGTGTAAAGGACACCATCAAAGAAGTGGTGGGTGAGTTAAAAACTGAGGTCCACTCAAAAAATCACCTTGTAAGAAGAAACGGTACACAAAATTGAACATAAACATTAAAGGGATAGTTCAACATTTTGGCAAACTGGCCCATTGCCATAATCGCTATAGTCATAGCAGTAGGTTCGTTACCTTTAATTGTCGGTGTAAGCTATTTTTAGAACGGTGAAGCAGAGCCGTGAGCTGCTCAGGGCTGTGCTATGGAGGCTAAAGGAATTTCTTGGTTTCCCTCATCAAACTCATCAAATACACAACCCAACAACTCCACAAGGCTGTCATGGACAAGTTGTGACCTGCACACGCCACGCTATGACATATGTTACGAGACAGGAGTTGTTTTAGAGGTAAATTCATGCAAAACCGCTGATGCGCATTGCGTTCAGGGACAGTTTTTCAGCAAGCAGTCTCTGTATTTACCTAGAAAACGGCTCAGTTTCGTAACATTTCATTTATCTCATAGCGTGGCGATTGTGCAGGTCACAACTTGTCCACGAAAGCGTTTTGGAGTTTTGGGATTTTGTATTTGATGATGGAAACCAAGAAATTCCTTTAGCCTCCGTGGCGTAGCTCTGAGCAGCCTGCTGCTCCGCCGTTCTAAAAACAGCTTATACTGACAAATAAAGGTAACAAACCTACTGCTATGACTATAGGGATTATGGCAATGGGCCAATTTGCCAAAATGTTGAACTATCCCTTAATCAAGCTCAGGTGATCTGGGACCCAAAATGTAAACCAAGGGGTCTATTTGGCAGGCATTTAAATATTCAGAGTATTTTGCCCAAGTGTGATCAAGTCCAACATTTATGAACTAACACAAATCTAGACTTTTGTATGAATGTGTGTGAATGCGTAGCTCACATGTGGCAAAGCAAGCCACAGACGTTGACATCGACAAACATATCATGAAGTGGGCTCGAACAACAACCACAGCGGATGTCACCAGAGTTAAAACACAGACAGACTGGAAGCAACTGATTTAAACATCAGTTGCTTCCAGTCTGTTACCTGACTGAACATTTTGAACATCATGAACATTTTCTACTAGGGCTGCAACGATTAATCGACTATTTTTTAGAAGAATAAAAAGTCCAAATTCTCTGGTTCTGGCTTCTTAAATATGAATATTTTCCGGTTTCTCTAGTCTATGACAGTAAAGTGAATATCTTTTTTTCTTATTTTTCTTTTCCAGGTCCAAGGTTCCGAACAAGAGGCTGAGGATGACCTGCGATGATGATGATGATGACCGGTGATGTCACTCTCCCCTCACTGCTACCCCTCTCTACAACCTTCACACATATGGCCAGCAAAGGCCTGGTTAATACTCGTGCTGCTGACGTTAATCACAAAGGCGTATCAAGGATCACAATGCACGCCTCACCCATCTATATGCATACTTAATGCTAGAGACTGTTCCTCCTGGATGAGCTTTCCCTGTTAGCAGGTTAAAGGGTGTCTGCCTTGTTCTCATGTTTATAATCAAAATGAGAGAGAGAGAAGAGATTTGACGTGTTAAAAACCAAGCCTATTTTTTAGGCCTTTTCTCAAAAATTGCATATAAAATGAGTATATCTCTGCAACCACAAGGTCTATTTGAATACTTTTGGTGTTATAGTAAAGGGGAAAAAATTGAGAAACTGCCGAGATGTGTAAATTTCAGTATATGTGTCACTGGTGAAGAGTAAATGAAGACAACACACAGCAAAAATTAAATAAATTGAATATTCCCCTTAAAAAAAACAAAAACATTTTTGATTACTGGCTCTATCTCTGCAGCGGATTGGTTGGTTCATGGTTGACAGCTCAGAGGCACGTTGATGTGATGGGCTGTCAATCACAATCAGCACAATCCACATGCATGCTGTTGTGTGTGCGCTCGTAAAGGTTCCCCGCTCCTAAAGCCCGTCCGGACCGTCAAAGTTCAACTGGAATTATTGTGGATTTACCCATAAAACAAACGTTTCACGGCAAAACAGCAAAGGTAAGAGGAAATGTACAACCATGTTTTGGCCAAGCAGTGTGTGTTTGCTCGACTTTGCTGGTTTTTGGCTCTCTCTCTGCCGTGCTTCTGTGTAGCCACGGCGGCTATGTAACGTTTCAATGTTTGTAGGCGCCCGCTCTTTCATATGAGCGGTAGCTGATGTGTTCTGCATAATGTACAGTAGTATACGAGCCAGAAATGTGGCGACTGAGTCCACACAGAGGTGCTTCATGAAGTTTTATGTTTAGTTGTTTATTTGAGTAGTGTTCGGGCTGTGTTTGGGTCATATAAACATGGTTTTCATGTAAATATGTAGGCTACAGTGTTAATAAAGAGCACTTTGTTGAAAGCAAAGCATTGTGATTGTTTTATCACTCAGACAAAACTTGATTAGCCATTAAAACACATTGGTGTGATAATATTTCACACTTAAATGTGTTTTATTGGTAAATTAAGTTATTTTTAATCTTCCAAGAGCTTTTGTTCAAATGTGGATCACATCTGTCCTGGATCTGGACCGGATATTTGGTCGACTTTGCGGATCCGGTTCGGGTCCGTTTCCGAACTGTAAAGCTGATCTGTGCCGGATCTGGGCCAGGGTGCAAATATTATCTGGAACGGATCCGTTTTCAGGATTAGTGCCGGATTTTGGACTACATCCGGCCCAGATCCATTTGCTGTCTGGGGAGTCCAACGCAGATGTTTGGTTGAAATCGGGCCGGTGGTTTTGGAGAAAATGACCAAAAACCAAACAGGCGAATTTAAAAAGACGACAGGCGCGCGGATATTTGTTTTTTTTTTCTTTTTGACCAAAATAAAAAATTTCTTCAAATTTCTCCAAACTCGGATATATCATCGGTGGGTCCGAGTGGAGTCCATCGCAGAAGTTTGGTTGAAATCGAGCCGGTGGTTTTGGAGAAAATGACCAAAAACCAAACAGGCGAATTTTATGTTTTTTTGACCAAAAAAAAAAATTTCTTCAAATTTCTCCAAACTCTGATATATCATCGGGGGGTCCGAGGGGAGTCCAACGCAGAAGTTTGGTTGAAATCGGGGCGGTGGTTTTGGAGAAAATGACCAAAAACCAAACAGGCCATTTTAAAAAAGACGACAGGGGGGAGGGTTACGTTTTTTTTTTTTTTGACCAAAAAAAAAAAATTTCTTCAAATTTCTCCAAACTCGGATATATCATCGGGGGGTTCGAGGGGAGTCCAACGCAGAAGTTTGGTTGAAATCGGGGCGGTGGTTTTGGAGAAAATGACCAAAAACCAAACAGGCGAATTTAATGTTTTTTTTGTTTTTTTTGACCAAAAAAAAAAAATTTCTTCAAATTTCTCCAAACTCGGATATATCATCGGGGGGTCCGAGGGGAGTCCAACGCAGAAGTTTGGTTGAAATCGGGCCGGTGGTTTTGGAGAAACTGACCAAAAACCAAACAGGCGATTTTAAAAAGACGACTTTTTTTTTTTGACCAAAAATTTAAATTTCTTCAAATTTCTCCAAACTCGGATATATCATCAGGGGGTCCGAGGGGAGTCCAACACAGAAGGTTTGGTTGAAATCGGGCCGGTGGTTTTGGAGAAAATGACCAAAAACCAAACAGGCGATTTTAAAAAGACGACGGTTTTTCTTTTTTGACCAAAAATTAAAATTTCTTCAAATTTCTCCAAACTCGGATATATCATCTGGGGGTCCGAGGGGAGTCCAACGGAGAAGGTTTGGTTGAAATCGGGCCGGTGGTTTTGGAGAAAATGACCAAAAACCAAACAGGCGATTTTAAAAAGACGACGGTTTTTCTTTTTTGACCAAAAATTAAAATTTCTTCAAATTTCTCCAAACTTGGATTTATCATCGGGGGGTCTGAGGGGAGTCCAACACAGAAGGTTTGGTTGAAATCGGGCAGGTGGTTTTGGAGAAAATTACCAAAAACCAAACTTCTGCGTTGGACTCCCCTCGGACCCCCCGATGATATATCCGAGTTTGGAGAAATTAAAAAAAAAAATTTCTTTGGTCAAAAAAAAAAAAAAAACATGAAATTCGCCTGTTTGGTTTTTGGTCATTTTCTCCAAAACCCCAAACCCGATTTCAACCAAACTTCTGCGTTGGACTCCCCTCGGACCCCCCGATGATATATCAGAGTTTGGACAAATTTGAAGAAATTTTTTTTTTTTGGTCAAAAAAACATAAAATTCGCCTGTTTGGTTTTTGGTTATTTTCTCCAAAACCACCGCCCCGATTTCAACCAAACTTCTGCGTTGGACTCCCCTCGGACCCCCCGATGATATATCCGAGTTTGGAGAAATTTGAAGATTTTTTTTTTTTTTGGTCAAAAAAAAAGAAACGTAACCCTCCCCCCTGTCGTCTTTTTTAAAATGGCCTGTTTGGTTTTTGGTCATTTTCTCCAAAACCACCGCCCCGATTTCAAACAAACTTCTGCGTTGGACTCCCCTCGGACCCCCCGATGATATATCCGAGTTTGTAGAAATTTGAAAAAAAAACTTTTTTTTGGTCAAAAAAAAAAAAAGTAACCCTCCCCCCTGTCGTCTTTTTTAAAATGGCCTGTTTGGTTTTTGGTCATTTTCTCCAAAACCACCGCCCCGATTTCAACCAAACTTCTGCGTTGGACTCCCCTCGGACCCCCCGATGATATATCCGAGTTTGGAGAAATTTGAAGAAATTTTTTTTTTTTGGTCAAAAAAAAAAAAACCGTAACCCTCCCCCCTGTCGTCTTTTTTAAAATGGCCTGTTTGGTTTTTGGTAATTTTCTCCAAAACCACCGCCCCGATTTCAACCAAACTTCTGCGTTGGACTCCCCTCGGACCCCCCGATGATATATCCGAGTTTGGAGAAATTTGAAGAAATTTTTTTTTTTTGGTCAAAAAAAAAAAACCGTAACCCTCCCCCCTGTCGTCTTTTTTAAAATGGCCTGTTTGGTTTTTGGTAATTTTCTCCAAAACCACCGCCCCGATTTCAACCAAACTTCTGCGTTGGACTCCCCTCGGACCCCCCGATGATATATCCGAGTTTGGAGAAATTTGAAGAATTTTTTTTTTTTTGGTAAAAAAAAACATGAAATTCGCCTGTTTGGTTTTTGGTAATTTTCTCCAAAACCACCGCCCCGATTTCAACCAAACTTCTGCGTTGGACTCCCCTCGGACCCCCCGATGATATATCCGAGTTTGGAGAAATTTGAAGAAATTTTTTTTTTTTGGTCAAAAAAAAAAAAAACGTAACACTCCCCCCTGTCGTCTTTTTTAAAATGGCCTGTTTGGTTTTTGGTCATTTTCTCCAAAACCACCGCCCCGATTTCAACCAAACTTGTGCGTTGGACTCCCCTCGGACCCCCCGATGATATATCCGAGTTTGGAGAAATTTGAAGAAAATTTTTTTTTTGGTCAAAAAAAACAAAAAAAACATGAGATTCGCCTGTTTGGTTTTTGGTCATTTTCTCCAAAACCACCGCCCCGATTTCAACCAAACTTCTGCTTTGGACTCCCCTCGGACCCCCCGATGATATATCCGAGTTTGGAGAAATTTGAAGAAATTTTTTTTTTTTGGTCAAAAAAAAAAAAACCGTAACACTCCCCCCTGTCGTCTTTTTTAAAATGGCCCGTTTGGTTTTTGGTCATTTTCTCCAAAACCACCGCCCCGATTTCAACCAAACTTCTGCGTTGGACTCCCCTCGGACCCCCCGATGATATATCCGAGTTTGGAGAAATTTGAAGAAATTTTTTTTTTTTGGTCAAAAAAAAAAAAACGTAACACTCCCCCCTGTCGTCTTTTTTAAAATGGACTGTTTGGTTTTTGGTCATTTTCTCTAAAACCACCGCCCCGATTTCAACCAAACTTCTGCGTTGGACTCCCCTCGGACCCCCCGATGATATATCCGAGTTTGGAGAAATTTGAAGAAATTTTTTTTTTTTGGTCAAAAAAAAAAAAACTTAACACTCCCCCCTGTCGTCTTTTTTAAAATGGCCCGTTTGGTTTTTGGTCATTTTCTCCAAAACCACCGCCCCGATTTCAACCAAACTTCTGCGTTGGACTCCCCTCGGACCCCCCGATGATATATCCGAGTTTGGAGAAATTTGAAGATTTTTTTTTTTTTTGGACAAAAAAAAAAAACGTAACACTCCCCCCTGTCGTCTTTTTTAAAATGGCCTGTTTGGTTTTTGGTAATTTTCTCCAAAACCACCGCCCCGATTTCAACCAAACTTCTGCGTTGGACTCCCCTCGGACCCCCCGATGATATATCCGAGTTTGGAGAAATTTGAAGAAAAATTTTTTTTTTGGTCAAAAAAAACAAAAAAAAACATGAAATTCGCCTGTTTGGTTTTTGGTCATTTTCTCCAAAACCACCGCCCCGATTTCAACCAAACTTCTGCGTTGGACTCCCCTCGGACCCCCCGATGATATATCCGAGTTTGGAGAAATTTGAAGAAATTTTTTTTTTTTGGTCAAAAAAAAAAAACCGTAACACTCCCCCCTGTCGTCTTTTTTAAAATGGCCTGTTTGGTTTTTGGTCATTTTCTCTAAAACCACCGCCCCGATTTCAACCAAACTTCTGCGTTGGACTCCCCTCGGACCCCCCGATGATATATCCGAGTTTGGAGAAATTTGAAGAATTTTTTTTTTTTGGTCAAGAAAAAAAAAAACGTAACACTCCCCCCTGTCGTCTTTTTTAAAATGGCCTGTTTGGTTTTTGGTCATTTTCTCCAAAACCACCGCCCCGATTTCAACCAAACTTCTGCGTTGGACTCCCCTCGGACCCCCCGATGATATATCCGAGTTTGGAGAAATTTGAAGAAATTTTTTTTTTTTGGTCAAAAAAAAAAAAACGTAACACTCCCCCCTGTCGTCTTTTTTAAAATGGCCCGTTTGGTTTTTGGTCATTTTCTCCAAAACCACCGCCCCGATTTCAACCAAACTTCTGCGTTGGACTCCCTCGGACCCCCCGATGATATATCCGAGTTTGGAGAAATTTGAAGAAATTTTTTTTTTTTGGTCAAAAAAAAAAAAACGTAACACTCACCCCTGTCGTCTTTTTTAAAATGGCCTGTTTGGTTTTTGGTAATTTTCTCCAAAACCACCGCCCCGATTTCAACCAAACTTCTGCGTTGGACTCCCCTCGGACCCCCCGATGATATATCCGAGTTTGGAGAAATTTGAAGAATTTTTTTTTTTTTGGTCAAAAAAAAAAAAAACGTAACCCTCCCCCCTGTCGTCTTTTTTAAAATGGCCTTTTTGGTTTTTGGTCATTTTCTCCAAAACCACCGCCCCGATTTCAACCAAACTTGTGCGTTGGACTCCCCTCGGACCCCCCGATGATATATCCGAGTTTGGAGAAATTTGAAGAAAATTTTTTTTTTGGTCAAAAAAAACAAAAAAAACATGAAATTCGCCTGTTTGGTTTTTGGTCATTTTCTCCAAAACCACCGCCCCGATTTCAACCAAACTTCTGCGTTGGACTCCCCTCGGACCCCCCGATGATATATCCGAGTTTGGAGAAATTTGAAGAAATTTTTTTTTTTGGTCAAAAAAACAACAACGTAACACTCCCCCCTGTCGTCTTTTTTAAAATGGCCTGTTTGGTTTTTGGTCATTTTCTCTAAAACCACCGCCCCGATTTCAACCAAACTTCTGCATTTGACTCCCCTCGGACCCCCCGATGATATATCCGAGTTTGGAGAAATTTGAAGAAATTTTTTTTTTTTGGTCAAAAAAACAAAAACGTAACACTCCCCCCTGTCGTCTTTTTTAAAATGGCCTGTTTGGTTTTTGGTCATTTTCTCCAAAACCACCGCCCCGATTTCAACCAAACTTCTGCGTTGGACTCCCCTCGGACCCCCCGATGATATATCCGAGTTTGGAGAAATTTGAAGAAATTTTTTTTTTTGGTCAAAAAAAAAAAAAACGTAACACTCCACCCTGTCGTCTTTTTTAAAATGGCCTGTTTGGTTTTTGGTCATTTTCTCCAAAACCACCGCCCCGATTTCAACCAAACTTCTGCGTTGGACTCCCCTCGGACCCCCCGATGATATATCCGAGTTTGGAGAAATTTGAAGAATTTTTTTTTTTTTGGTCAAAAAAAAAAAAAAACGTAACCCTCCCCCCTGTCGTCTTTTTTAAAATGGCCTTTTTGGTTTTTGGTCATTTTCTCCAAAACCACCGCCCCGATTTCAACCAAACTTGTGCGTTGGACTCCCCTCGGACCCCCCGATGATATATCCGAGTTTGGAGAAATTTGAAGAAAATTTTTTTTTGGTCAAAAAAAACAAAAAAAACATGAAATTCGCCTGTTTGGTTTTTGGTCATTTTCTCCAAAACCACCGCCCCGATTTCAACCAAACTTCTGCGTTGGACTCCCCTCGGACCCCCCGATGATATATCCGAGTTTGGAGAAATTTGAAGAAATTTTTTTTTTTTGGTCAAAAAAAAAAACCCGAAACACTCCCCCCTGTCGTCTTTTTTAAAATGGCCTGTTTGGTTTTTGGTCATTTTCTCCAAAACCACCGCCCCGATTTCAACCAAACTTCTGCGTTGGACTCCCCTCGGACCCCCCGATGATATATCCGAGTTTGGAGAAATTTGAAGAATTTTTTTTTTTTTGGTCAAAAAAAAAAAAACGTAACACTCCCCCCTGTCGTCTTTTTTAAAATGGCCCGTTTGGTTTTTGGTCATTTTCTCCAAAACCACCGCCCCGATTTCAACCAAACTTCTGCGTTGGACTCCCCTCGGACCCCCCGATGATATATCCGAGTTTGGAGAAATTTGAAGAAATTTTTTTTTTTGGTCAAAAAAAAAAAAACGTAACACTCACCCCTGTCGTCTTTTTTAAAATGGCCTGTTTGGTTTTTGGTAATTTTCTCCAAAACCACCGCCCCGATTTCAACCAAACTTCTGCGTTGGACTCCCCTCGGACCCCCCGATGATATATCCGAGTTTGGAGAAATTTGAAGAAATTTTTTTTTTTTGGTCAAAAAAAAAAAAACGTAACACTCACCCCTGTCGTCTTTTTTAAAATGGCCTGTTTGGTTTTTGGTAATTTTCTCCAAAACCACCGCCCCGATTTCAACCAAACTTCTGCGTTGGACTCCCCTCGGACCCCCCGATGATATATCCGAGTTTGGAGAAATTTGAAGAATTTTTTTTTTTTTGGTCAAAAAAAAAAAAACGTAACCCTCCCCCCTGTCGTCTTTTTTAAAATGGCCTTTTTGGTTTTTGGTCATTTTCTCCAAAACCACCGCCCCGATTTCAACCAAACTTCTGCGTTGGACTCCCCTCGGACCCCCCGATGATATATCCGAGTTTGGAGAAATTTGAAGAAAATTTTTTTTTTGGTCAAAAAAAAACAAAAAAAACATGAAATTCGCCTGTTTGGTTTTTGGTCATTTTCTCCAAAACCACCGCCCCGATTTCAACCAAACTTCTGCGTTGGACTCCCCTCGGACCCCCCGATGATATATCCGAGTTTGGAGAAATTTGAAGAAATTTTTTTTTTTGGTCAAAAAAACAACAACGTAACACTCCCCCCTGTCGTCTTTTTTAAAATGGCCTGTTTGGTTTTTGGTCATTTTCTCTAAAACCACCGCCCCGATTTCAACCAAACTTCTGCGTTGGACTCCCCTCGGACCCCCCGATGATATATCCGAGTTTGGAGAAATTTGAAGAAATTTTTTTTTTGGTCAAAAAAACAAAAACGTAACACTCCCCCCTGTCGTCTTTTTTAAAATGGCCTGTTTGGTTTTTGGTCATTTTCTCCAAAACCACCGCCCCGATTTCAACCAAACTTCTTCGTTGGACTCCCCTCGGACCCCCCGATGATATATCCGAGTTTGGAGAAATTTGAAGAAATTTTTTTTTTTGGTCAAAAAAAAAAAAAACGTAACACTCCACCCTGTCGTCTTTTTAAAATGGCCTGTTTGGTTTTTGGTCATTTTCTCCAAAACCACACCGCCCCGATTTCAACCAAACTTCTGCGTTGGACTCCCTCGGACCCCCGATGATATATCCGAGTTTGGAGAAATTTGAAGAATTTTTTTTTTTTTGGTCAAAAAAAAAAAAAAACGTAACCCTCCCCCCTGTCGTCTTTTTTAAAATGGCCTTTTTGGTTTTTGGTCATTTTTCTCCAAAACCACCGCCCCGATTTCAACCAAACTTGTGCGTTGGACTCCCCTCGGACCCCCCGATGATATATCCGAGTTTGGAGAAATTTGAAGAAAATTTTTTTTTTGGTCAAAAAAAACAAAAAAAACATGAAATTCGCCTGTTTGGTTTTTGGTCATTTTCTCCAAAACCACCGCCCCGATTTCAACCAAACTTCTGCGTTGGACTCCCCCTCGGACCCCCCCGATGATATATCCGAGTTTGGAGAAATTTGAAGAAATTTTTTTTTTTTGGTCAAAAAAAAAAAAAGGACCACTCCCCCCTGTCGTCTTTTTTAAAATGGCCTGTTTGGTTTTTGGTCATTTTCTCCAAAACCACCGCCCGATTTCAACCAAACTTCTGCGTTGGACTCCCCTCGACCCCCCGATGATATATCCGAGTTTGGAGAAATTTGAAGAATTTTTTTTTTTTTGGTCAAAAAAACAACAACGTAACACTCCCCCCTGTCGTCTTTTTTAAATGGCCTGTTTGGTTTTTGGTCATTTTCTCCAAAACCACCGCCCCGATTTCAACCCAACTTCTGCGTTGGACTCCCCTCGAACCCCCCGATGACTAGTATCCCGAGTTTGGTAGAAATTGAAGAAAAATTTTTTTTTTTTGGTCAAAAAAAAAAAAACGTAACACTCACCTGTCGATTTTTTAAAATGGCCTGTTTGGTTTTGGTCATTTTCTCCAAAACCACCGCCCCGATTTCAACCAAACTTCTGCGTTGGACTCCCCTCGGACCCCCCGATGATATATCCGAGTTTGGAGAAATTTGAAGAAATTTTTTTTTTTGGTCAAAAAAAACAAAAAAAACATGAAATTCGCCTGTTTGGTTTTTGGTCATTTTCTCCAAAACCACCGCCCCGATTTCAACCAAACTTCTGCGTTGGACTCCCCTCGGACCCCCCGATGATATATCCGAGTTTGGAGAAATTTGAAGAAATTTTTTTTTTTTGGTCAAAAAAAAAAAAACGTAACACTCCCCCCTGTCGTCTTTTTTAAAATGGCCTGTTTGGTTTTTGGTCATTTTCTCCAAAACCACCGCCCCGATTTCAACCAAACTTCTGCGTTGGACTCCCCTCGGACCCCCCGATGATATATCCGAGTTTGGAGAAATTTGAAGAAATTTTTTTTTTTGGTCAAAAAAAACAAAAAAAACATGAAATTCGCCTGTTTGGTTTTTGGTCATTTTCTCCAAAACCACCGCCCCGATTTCAACCAAACTTCTGCGTTGGACTCCCCTCGGACCCCCCGATGATATATCCGAGTTTGGAGAAATTTGAAGAAATTTTTTTTTTTGGTCAAAAAAAACAAAAAAAACATGAAATTCGCCTGTTTGGTTTTTGGTCATTTTCTCCAAAACCACCGCCCCGATTTCAACCAAACTTCTGCGTTGGACTCCCCTCGGACCCCCCGATGATATATCCGAGTTTGGAGAAATTTGAAGAAATTTTTTTTTTTTGGTCAAAAAAAAAAAAACGTAACACTCCCCCCTGTCGTCTTTTTTAAAATGGCCTGTTTGGTTTTTGGTCATTTTCTCCAAAACCACCGCCCCGATTTCAACCAAACTTCTGCGTTGGACTCCCCTCGGACCCCCCGATGATATATCCGAGTTTGGAGAAATTTGAAGAAATTTTTTTTTTTGGTCAAAAAAAACAAAAAGAACACTCCCCCTGTCGTCTTAGCCTGTTTGGTTTTTGGTCATTTTCTCCAAAACCACCGCCCCGATTTCAACCAAACTTCTGCGTTGGACTCCCCTCGGACCCCCCGATGATATATCCGAGTTTGGAGAAATTTGAAGAAATTTTTTTTTTTTGGTCAAAAAAAAAAAAACGTAACACTCCCCCCTGTCGTCTTTTTTAAAATGGCCTGTTTGGTTTTTGGTCATTTTCTCCAAAACCACCGCCCCGATTTCAACCAAACTTCTGCGTTGGACTCCCCTCGGACCCCCCGATGATATATCCGAGTTTGGAGAAATTTGAAGAAATTTTTTTTTTTGGTCAAAAAAAAACAAAAAAAACATGAAATTCGCCTGTTTGGTTTTTGGTCATTTTCTCCAAAACCACCGCCCCGATTTCAACCAAACTTCTGCGTTGGACTCCCCTCGGACCCCCCGATGATATATCCGAGTTTGGAGAAATTTGAAGAAATTTTTTTTTTTTGGTCAAAAAAAAAAAAACGTAACACTCCCCCCTGTCGTCTTTTTTAAAATGGCCTGTTTGGTTTTTGGTCATTTTCTCCAAAACCACCGCCCCGATTTCAACCAAACTTCTGCGTTGGACTCCCCTCGGACCCCCCGATGATATATCCGAGTTTGGAGAAATTTGAAGAAATTTTTTTTTTTGGTCAAAAAAAAAAAAAAAAACATGAAATTCGCCTGTTTGGTTTTTGGTCATTTTCTCCAAAACCACCGCCCCGATTTCAACCAAACTTCTGCGTTGGACTCCCCTCGGACCCCCCGATGATATATCCGAGTTTGGAGAAATTTGAAGAAATTTTTTTTTTTTGGTCAAAAAAAAAAAAACGTAACACTCCCCCCTGTCGTCTTTTTTAAAATGGCCTGTTTGGTTTTTGGTCATTTTCTCCAAAACCACCGCCCCGATTTCAACCAAACTTCTGCGTTGGACTCCCCTCGGACCCCCCGATGATATATCCGAGTTTGGAGAAATTTGAAGAAATTTTTTTTTTTTGGTAAAAAAAAAAAAAACGTAACACTCCCCCCTGTCGTCTTTTTTAAAATGGCCTGTTTGGTTTTTGGTCATTTTCTCCAAAACCACCGCCCCGATTTCAACCAAACTTCTGCGTTGGACTCCCCTCGGACCCCCCGATGATATATCCGAGTTTGGAGAAATTTGAAGAAATTTTTTTTTTTTGGTCAAAAAAAAAAAAACGTAACACTCCCCCCTGTCGTCTTTTTTAAAATGGCCTGTTTGGTTTTTGGTCATTTTCTCCAAAACCACCGCCCCGATTTCAACCAAACTTCTGCGTTGGACTCCCCTCGGACCCCCCGATGATATATCCGAGTTTGGAGAAATTTGAAGAAATTTTTTTTTTTGGTCAAAAAAAAAAAAACGTAACACTCCCCCCTGTCGTCTTTTTTAAAATGGCCTGTTTGGTTTTTGGTCATTTTCTCCAAAACCACCGCCCCGATTTCAACCAAACTTCTGCGTTGGACTCCCCTCGGACCCCCCGATGATATATCCGAGTTTGGAGAAATTTGAAGAAATTTTTTTTTTTGGTCAAAAAAAACAAAAAAAACATGAAATTCGCCTGTTTGGTTTTTGGTCATTTTCTCCAAAACCACCGCCCCGATTTCAACCAAACTTCTGCGTTGGACTCCCCTCGGACCCCCCGATGATATATCCGAGTTTGGAGAAATTTGAAGAAATTTTTTTTTTTGGTCAAAAAAAAAAAAACGTAACACTCCCCCCTGTCGTCTTTTTTAAAATGGCCTGTTTGGTTTTTGGTCATTTTCTCCAAAACCACCGCCCCGATTTCAACCAAACTTCTGCGTTGGACTCCCCTCGGACCCCCCGATGATATATCCGAGTTTGGAGAAATTTGAAGAAATTTTTTTTTTTTGGTCAAAAAAAAAAAAACGTAACACTCCCCCCTGTCGTCTTTTTTAAAATGGCCTGTTTGGTTTTTGGTCATTTTCTCCAAAACCACCGCCCCGATTTCAACCAAACTTCTGCGTTGGACTCCCCTCGGACCCCCCGATGATATATCCGAGTTTGGAGAAATTTGAAGAAATTTTTTTTTTTGGTCAAAAAAAAAAAAACGTAACACTCCCCCCTGTCGTCTTTTTTAAAATGGCCTGTTTGGTTTTTGGTCATTTTCTCCAAAACCACCGCCCCGATTTCAACCAAACTTCTGCGTTGGACTCCCCTCGGACCCCCCGATGATATATCCGAGTTTGGAGAAATTTGAAGAAATTTTTTTTTTTTGGTCAAAAAAAAAAAAACGTAACACTCCCCCCTGTCGTCTTTTTTAAAATGGCCTGTTTGGTTTTTGGTCATTTTCTCCAAAACCACCGCCCCGATTTCAACCAAACTTCTGCGTTGGACTCCCCTCGGACCCCCCGATGATATATCCGAGTTTGGAGAAATTTGAAGAAATTTTTTTTTTTGGTCAAAAAAAAAAAAAAAAACATGAAATTCGCCTGTTTGGTTTTTGGTCATTTTCTCCAAAACCACCGCCCCGATTTCAACCAAACTTCTGCGTTGGACTCCCCTCGGACCCCCCGATGATATATCCGAGTTTGGAGAAATTTGAAGAAATTTTTTTTTTTGGTCAAAAAAAACAAAAAAAACATGAAATTCGCCTGTTTGGTTTTTGGTCATTTTCTCCAAAACCACCGCCCCGATTTCAACCAAACTTCTGCGTTGGACTCCCCTCGGACCCCCCGATGATATATCCGAGTTTGGAGAAATTTGAAGAAATTTTTTTTTTTTGGTCAAAAAAAAAAAAACGTAACACTCCCCCCTGTCGTCTTTTTTAAAATGGCCTGTTTGGTTTTTGGTCATTTTCTCCAAAACCACCGCCCCGATTTCAACCAAACTTCTGCGTTGGACTCCCCTCGGACCCCCCGATGATATATCCGAGTTTGGAGAAATTTGAAGAAATTTTTTTTTTTTGGTCAAAAAAAAAAAACGTAACACTCCCCCCTGTCGTCTTTTTTAAAATGGCCTGTTTGGTTTTTGGTCATTTTCTCCAAAACCACCGCCCCGATTTCAACCAAACTTCTGCGTTGGACTCCCCTCGGACCCCCCGATGATATATCCGAGTTTGGAGAAATTTGAAGAAATTTTTTTTTTTGGTCAAAAAAAAAAAAAGGACCACTCCCCCCTGTCGTCTTTTTTAAAATGGCCTGTTTGGTTTTTGGTCATTTTCTCCAAAACCACCGCCCCGATTTCAACCAAACTTCTGCGTTGGACTCCCCTCGGACCCCCCGATGATATATCCGAGTTTGGAGAAATTTGAAGAAATTTTTTTTTTTTGGTCAAAAAAAAAAAAAACGTAACACTCCCCCCTGTCGTCTTTTTTAAAATGGCCTGTTTGGTTTTTGGTCATTTTCTCCAAAACCACCGCCCCGATTTCAACCAAACTTCTGCGTTGGACTCCCCTCGGACCCCCCGATGATATATCCGAGTTTGGAGAAATTTGAAGAAATTTTTTTTTTTGGTCAAAAAAAACAAAAAAAACATGAAATTCGCCTGTTTGGTTTTTGGTCATTTTCTCCAAAACCACCGCCCCGATTTCAACCAAACTTCTGCGTTGGACTCCCCTCGGACCCCCCGATGATATATCCGAGTTTGGAGAAATTTGAAGAAATTTTTTTTTTTTGGTCAAAAAAAAAAAAACGTAACACTCCCCCCTGTCGTCTTTTTTAAAATGGCCTGTTTGGTTTTTGGTCATTTTCTCCAAAACCACCGCCCCGATTTCAACCAAACTTCTGCGTTGGACTCCCCTCGGACCCCCCGATGATATATCCGAGTTTGGAGAAATTTGAAGAAATTTTTTTTTTTGGTCAAAAAAAAACAAAAAAAACATGAAATTCGCCTGTTTGGTTTTTGGTCATTTTCTCCAAAACCACCGCCCCGATTTCAACCAAACTTCTGCGTTGGACTCCCCTCGGACCCCCCGATGATATATCCGAGTTTGGAGAAATTTGAAGAAATTTTTTTTTTTGGTCAAAAAAAACAAAAAAAACATGAAATTCGCCTGTTTGGTTTTTGGTCATTTTCTCCAAAACCACCGCCCCGATTTCAACCAAACTTCTGCGTTGGACTCCCCTCGGACCCCCCGATGATATATCCGAGTTTGGAGAAATTTGAAGAAATTTTTTTTTTTTGGTCAAAAAAAAAAAAACGTAACACTCCCCCCTGTCGTCTTTTTTAAAATGGCCTGTTTGGTTTTTGGTCATTTTCTCCAAAACCACCGCCCCGATTTCAACCAAACTTCTGCGTTGGACTCCCCTCGGACCCCCCGATGATATATCCGAGTTTGGAGAAATTTGAAGAAATTTTTTTTTTTTGGTCAAAAAAAAAAAAACGTAACACTCCCCCCTGTCGTCTTTTTTAAAATGGCCTGTTTGGTTTTTGGTCATTTTCTCCAAAACCACCGCCCCGATTTCAACCAAACTTCTGCGTTGGACTCCCCTCGGACCCCCCGATGATATATCCGAGTTTGGAGAAATTTGAAGAAATTTTTTTTTTTTGGTCAAAAAAAAAAAAACGTAACACTCCCCCCTGTCGTCTTTTTTAAAATGGCCTGTTTGGTTTTTGGTCATTTTCTCCAAAACCACCGCCCCGATTTCAACCAAACTTCTGCGTTGGACTCCCCTCGGACCCCCCGATGATATATCCGAGTTTGGAGAAATTTGAAGAAATTTTTTTTTTTTGGTCAAAAAAAAAAAAACGTAACACTCCCCCCTGTCGTCTTTTTTAAAATGGCCTGTTTGGTTTTTGGTCATTTTCTCCAAAACCACCGCCCCGATTTCAACCAAACTTCTGCGTTGGACTCCCCTCGGACCCCCCGATGATATATCCGAGTTTGGAGAAATTTGAAGAAATTTTTTTTTTTGGTCAAAAAAAAAAAAAAAAACATGAAATTCGCCTGTTTGGTTTTTGGTCATTTTCTCCAAAACCACCGCCCCGATTTCAACCAAACTTCTGCGTTGGACTCCCCTCGGACCCCCCGATGATATATCCGAGTTTGGAGAAATTTGAAGAATTTTTTTTTTTTGGTCAAAAAAAAAAAAACGTAACACTCCCCCCTGTCGTCTTTTTTAAAATGGCCTGTTTGGTTTTTGGTCATTTTCTCCAAAACCACCGCCCCGATTTCAACCAAACTTCTGCGTTGGACTCCCCTCGGACCCCCCGATGATATATCCGAGTTTGGAGAAATTTGAAGAAATTTTTTTTTTTTGGTCAAAAAAAAAAAAAACGTAACACTCCCCCCTGTCGTCTTTTTTAAAATGGCCTGTTTGGTTTTTGGTCATTTTCTCCAAAACCACCGCCCCGATTTCAACCAAACTTCTGCGTTGGACTCCCCTCGGACCCCCCGATGATATATCCGAGTTTGGAGAAATTTGAAGAAATTTTTTTTTTTGGTCAAAAAAAAAAAAAAAACATGAAATTCGCCTGTTTGGTTTTTGGTCATTTTCTCCAAAACCACCGCCCCGATTTCAACCAAACTTCTGCGTTGGACTCCCCTCGGACCCCCCGATGATATATCCGAGTTTGGAGAAATTTGAAGAAATTTTTTTTTTTTGGTCAAAAAAAAAAAAGAAAAACATGAAATTCGCCTGTTTGGTTTTTGGTCATTTTCTCCAAAACCACCGCCCCGATTTCAACCAAACTTCTGCGTTGGACTCCCCTCGGACCCCCCGATGATATATCCGAGTTTGGAGAAATTTGAAGAATTTTTTTTTTTTGGTCAAAAAAAAAAAAACGTAACACTCCCCCCTGTCGTCTTTTTTAAAATGGCCTGTTTGGTTTTTGGTCATTTTCTCCAAAACCACCGCCCCGATTTCAACCAAACTTCTGCGTTGGACTCCCCTCGGACCCCCCGATGATATATCCGAGTTTGGAGAAATTTGAAGAAATTTTTTTTTTTGGTCAAAAAAAACAAAAAAAACATGAAATTCGCCTGTTTGGTTTTTGGTCATTTTCTCCAAAACCACCGCCCCGATTTCAACCAAACTTCTGCGTTGGACTCCCCTCGGACCCCCCGATGATATATCCGAGTTTGGAGAAATTTGAAGAAATTTTTTTTTTTGGTCAAAAAAAAAAAAACGTAACACTCCCCCCTGTCGTCTTTTTTAAAATGGCCTGTTTGGTTTTTGGTCATTTTCTCCAAAACCACCGCCCCGATTTCAACCAAACTTCTGCGTTGGACTCCCCTCGGACCCCCCGATGATATATCCGAGTTTGGAGAAATTTGAAGAAATTTTTTTTTTTGGTCAAAAAAAAAAAAACGTAACACTCCCCCCTGTCGTCTTTTTAAAATGGCCTGTTTGGTTTTTGGTCATTTTCTCCAAAACCACCGCCCCGATTTCAACCAAACTTCTGCGTTGGACTCCCCTCGGACCCCCCGATGATATATCCGAGTTTGGAGAAATTTGAAGAAATTTTTTTTTTTGGTCAAAAAAAAAAAAAAAACATGAAATTCGCCTGTTTGGTTTTTGGTCATTTTCTCCAAAACCACCGCCCCGATTTCAACCAAACTTCTGCGTTGGACTCCCCTCGGACCCCCCGATGATATATCCGAGTTTGGAGAAATTTGAAGAAATTTTTTTTTTTTGGTCAAAAAAAAAAAAACGTAACACCCCCCCCTGTCGTCTTTTTTAAAATGGCCTGTTTGGTTTTTGGTCATTTTCTCCAAAACCACCGCCCCGATTTCAACCAAACTTCTGCGTTGGACTCCCCTCGGACCCCCCGATGATATATCCGAGTTTGGAGAAATTTGAAGAAATTTTTTTTTTTTGGTCAAAAAAAACAAAAAAAACATGAAATTCGCCTGTTTGGTTTTTGGTCATTTTCTCCAAAACCACCGCCCCGATTTCAACCAAACTTCTGCGTTGGACTCCCCTCGGACCCCCCGATGATATATCCGAGTTTGGAGAAATTTGAAGAAATTTTTTTTTTTGGTCAAAAAAAAAAAAAAAAACATGAAATTCGCCTGTTTGGTTTTTGGTCATTTTCTCCAAAACCACCGCCCCGATTTCAACCAAACTTCTGCGTTGGACTCCCCTCGGACCCCCCGATGATATATCCGAGTTTGGAGAAATTTGAAGAAATTTTTTTTTTTTGGTCAAAAAAAAAAAAACGTAACACTCCCCCCTGTCGTCTTTTTTAAAATGGCCTGTTTGGTTTTTGGTCATTTTCTCCAAAACCACCGCCCCGATTTCAACCAAACTTCTGCGTTGGACTCCCCTCGGACCCCCCGATGATATATCCGAGTTTGGAGAAATTTGAAGAAATTTTTTTTTTTGGTCAAAAAAAACAAAAAAAACATGAAATTCGCCTGTTTGGTTTTTGGTCATTTTCTCCAAAACCACCGCCCCGATTTCAACCAAACTTCTGCGTTGGACTCCCCTCGGACCCCCCGATGATATATCCGAGTTTGGAGAAATTTGAAGAAATTTTTTTTTTTGGTCAAAAAAAAAAAAAAAACATGAAATTCGCCTGTTTGGTTTTTGGTCATTTTCTCCAAAACCACCGCCCCGATTTCAACCAAACTTCTGCGTTGGACTCCCCTCGGACCCCCCGATGATATATCCGAGTTTGGAGAAATTTGAAGAAATTTTTTTTTTTTGGTCAAAAAAAAAAAAACGTAACACTCCCCCCTGTCGTCTTTTTTAAAATGGCCTGTTTGGTTTTTGGTCATTTTCTCCAAAACCACCGCCCCGATTTCAACCAAACTTCTGCGTTGGACTCCCCTCGGACCCCCCGATGATATATCCGAGTTTGGAGAAATTTGAAGAAATTTTTTTTTTTGGTAAAAAAAAAAAAAAACGTAACACTCCCCCCTGTCGTCTTTTTTAAAATGGCCTGTTTGGTTTTTGGTCATTTTCTCCAAAACCACCGCCCCGATTTCAACCAAACTTCTGCGTTGGACTCCCCTCGGACCCCCCGATGATATATCCGAGTTTGGAGAAATTTGAAGAAATTTTTTTTTTTGGTCAAAAAAAAAAAAAACGTAACACTCCCCCCTGTCGACTTTTTTAAAATGGCCTGTTTGGTTTTTGGTCATTTTCTCTAAAAACCACCGCGCCCGATTTCAACCAAACTTCTGCGTTGGACTCCCCTCGGACCCCCCGATGATATATCCGAGTTTGGAGAAATTTGAAGAATTTTTTTTTTTTTTGGTCAAAAAAAACAAAAAAAAAAATGAAATTCGCCTGTTTGGTTTTTGGTCATTTTCTCCAAAACCACCGCCCCGATTTCAACCAAACTTCTGCGTTGGACTCCCCTCGGACCCCCGATGATATATCCGAGTTTGGAGAAATTTGAAGAATTTTTTTTTTTTTTGATCAAAAAAAAAAAAAAACGTAACACTCCCCCCTGTCGTCTTTTTTAAAATGGCCTGTTTGGTTTTTGGTCATTTTCTCCAAAACCACCGCCCCGATTTCAACCAAACTTCTGCGTTGGACTCCCCTCGGACCCCC